>NC_142571.1:600000-900000 GCF_041283825.1 Pyrus communis
CAAGGCCCTATGTGCCAGCATGGTCCAAGAGAACTCAATCCACCACAACTAGCATTTGATCTTATTTATATATACATATGCAATGAGCTTTATGACCCCAAAAAACCAACTTATTTAATTTAGGGAAGTAATATATAGCTCTAGGGAACAACGGTTTCTCTTCTTTTTATTTCCTGGTCCCAACTGCTGCCTGCCTTAATACATGTGTTGGATTAAAAAGAGAGAAAGAAAGTTGAATGTTACATTACTCTTGTGCCTAATTTGAAAGTTTTATATTTTTTGACAAATGATAACGTTAGTGGCCTAATTTGAAAGTTGAAGTGAACTAATTTGATTGGAAATGGAAGCGTTAGTAGCCTATTGTAGAGTTTGAGTCCAATATACAATGTTATGTGGATGTGGAGAAAAACATGAAATTTTTGGATCAAAACATCATGTTATGGTAAATCCATTTAATGTCTTTCCCCCGATTTACGGGTACTGCACCCTGAGCCAAGTGATGAGATTAGTACAGGCTAATCAGTTGTCTTAACTTTTTATAAGGATTGATTATCCTACAAAATGCAAATAAAAAATATACATATTTCCTGTAAATTTATTCATTATAAGTAATCATACCCTAAGTACCAGGTATAAGGATTGAATAAAAGGAAAACTAATGAAAAGAGCTCAAAAACTTTGAGTTTTAACGATAATGACAAAATAAATGATAAAGTGAATAGTACCAGGATTGATTTTTTAGTGTAAAAATGTAGTTTTTCGTTAAAGTGAACAGTACCGTGGGCTTTTTATTAAAACTCCCTTGAATAATTATATATAATGCGATGCTACTACTTGTTCTACCCACCAAACGAGACAACTTCCTTAAGCGGAACCTGAGTTAAAAACCTTCCTTATATAACCCTATTAAGACAATAATTGCTCTGTTAATTAGGTAAAGACAATTATTGATTTAGTAAATAGTAATTGTCCGAATGCATCTTCACCCTATAAATTAATTGCTTGGACAATTGGCATTAAAAAAAAAAATTTAATTAATATTATGTTTAACTTTTTACTAATCTCGTCACGTCACATATCATTATTTGAAATTATAATCCCGTCCTAGTCACTCCACTGTTCATATTCTCCTAATTTTATTTATTTTATTTTTTTACATTTTTCAGTAATTTTTTTTTTAAGTTTACTAACATAACTAATATGGACCTTAGGATGACAATTTTTTTTGTAATCCAAGAGTCCAAGTTGTGCCATGTGGTCATCTGTTTTAGATATTTTCTTCTTTATTTTTTTGAATTTTTTTTTAAATTCGAATTTATATGGACCTTTGGATTTGGACAATCCAATAGCCCAGGATCATAGATGGCCTCAGTGCCTACAACGCGTGTCATGCCCCGATCCCGACATACGTCTAGGATCGACACATGACGTCACCAAATACCCGTATCTCTAACATACCCCGCGCTTCGAGAAATAGCAAAACACAACTTAAGATCCAACTGTGCAATAATTCTTCGTAGACTCTATGGCTGCATCTAACATCCTCGTTAGACTGTCTACGTACCCTAAATAAGGATCAAGCCATTCGTAGTTCATCATTCGTCAAACTCTAATCTTTTCGTAAAATACTTATAGCAAAAAATCATAGAGCACCACACTACACATCAACCTTACACCAAACAACAATTATCATCTTTCAATGCACACAGGTAAGCCATTCTCACACAGATGTTTTCCAATTTATCCATCATATAAATCACTATGTTTCACATAATACCGCAATCATTAATCTCAATCATACCCAACGTCGTTCCACAATCACGTCAATTAATCAATTCTATGAATAAAAAATGCTCGATATTAACATCTAACTACGTTAATCAATCAACAAGATCACATATTAAAGCACGAAATTTAATAAAGGAATTCTACATAATTCCCTGCTTGGATTCCAAGTAATAACATGGTAATTCTAATTTATAGACATAACATCTACTGTGAGTAATTCCCACTCACTCGAATCTAGGGTAGAACTAACTTTATGGAAATGAACAAGAGTAAGGATTCCGGACCATTCAACGGAATCCAAAATATCTAGCGTTTCTTATAGTCAACCCAAATCTATCACATGTATAATCAGTGCCTACATCAGGAGAATGGTGCACTGGCCAACCAGAACTCGGATAAACTGCGAAGCACGGGTGAGTGACAATTATACAAGTATGTGATATTCAATAAAAGAAAGGTCATCGATCACAGTTTATAAACCTCAAATATAAGTTCGTAAATATGAAAACATAGTCAAGTCTTTAACAACTCCGAAAGAGTCACCCAGACATCCAACGGCTTTTCCCATTCAAACCACCAAGATTCTCAAAAACCATCGTTCATATGTACATTAAAAACTAGGGCTAGAAGGATGCAGTTCTGCGAAAGCCTACATAAGTAACCAAACAGGAAGTGGCCCCCCAAAGCGGATTAACCAAACAGAGCCACCCCTAAGAAAGTAACTAAGCAGGCAGTGACCCATCCCAATGCGGATTAACCAAGCAGAGTCACTCCTACAGCTGTTAGGAAGTGATCACCCAATGCAGATTAGCCAAGCATGATTATTCCTAAGCATACATGGCCATAAGGATCGCCCAATGCGAATTAACCAAGCGCAATCCATATATAGTATAGTCCCCCAATGCGGATTAACCAAGCAGGACCACTAGTGACCCCCCAATGCGGATTAACCAAGTAGGGTCAAGATAATCAGGTAGGTAGTGACCCCTCAGCGTGGATTAACCAAGCAGAGTCACACCTACAAAACTGATAGGTAGTGATCACCTAACGCGGATTAACCAAGCACGATCCATATATAGTATGGTCCCCCAATGCGGATTGACCAAGCAGGACCACTAGTGACCCCCCAATGCGGATTAACCAAGCAGGACCACTCGGGACCCCCCCAATGCGAATTAACCAATCAGGGTCATAGTCCCCTACTAGCCCTTAATTTACAAAACATTTCCATATGCAATTCGAATCACTTTTCATAAATATTACAAATCCATGAATCAAGTCACATTTAATAAAAATAGATCGATGACCAATTATAAAATAATCACATTTTAACAGAAAACTCATTTATAAAACCATGTCATATCCACAAAGGATATTAATATAAAAAATCGGGTAATCACCATATCACATATATTAAAGTCACTCACCGAGACAAGTCCACAAAGTTTCACTGAGTCTCTAGTAATACTAATTTTAATAATGCAAATGGTTCAAGACCTGTTGACAAAAATCAACGGTGAGGTCCACACCCTAGCAATTTAATCCGGAAGATCCGCACATCATAATCTAGATCCATAACTTCCTAAGGTCCACATTCAAAAAACAACATACTAAAGCTCATCGTGATCCGACGGTCGGATCTCCGCTAATTGCTAGAATTAGGTGGCGATTAACAATTAACTTTACTAACTTAGAAATCCAATTCAGGAAGATCCATACGTCAGATTCCCGATCCATCAGTTCTAGCTATCCTCAAATATTAGGTTCTATAACACATTAAAGTTTGGTGATGATCCAACAGTTGGATCATTGATTCAAATTTTGATCAAGTGATGTATCATAATGAAACTAAGTTCAAACAATCAAATCACTTCATATGGATATCAATTATGAATTCAGGGCTTCTAATTGAACATAGAAAGACATCGTCGGCCCACTGGCCACGTGCCGCGGCGGCTGGCTGTCGACCGCCCTGACTCGCTGGAAAATTCAACTATTTTAAAAAATTACCAAATTTTATAGAAAAATGTATCTCAGTGAGTGGAGCAAGTTTCATACCTGTGGCCAAGTCCAATTTGGCCTGAAAAAGCTCCAATTGCCCTCGAACCCGCCGGAAGACCTAGAAATGGGTGTTTCTCGATTCATCACCAAAACAAACTCCGACGCCTCATCTAATGCTTGGGCCTTGCTTCAGGGGTTGAAGATAGTCTATTGGTGGTGGTGATCAACGGTAATCGTTGTCGAAATCACTGTAACATGAGAAAACTTGCCGGAAAACCCTCGGCACTTTGTGGCTTCGACCTAGAAAATGGAAAAGAAAAATGGAAATCTAACACTACAGGGATGTAGGACTCGTCAAGAGCTTTCCATGGACACCAAGATCACCAAAAACGGAAGTCTGATGAAGGAGATATGGTCGGGTCAAAAATGATCATTCGCGGGTCTAAAATGACCCAACTCGGGTCACTCTCCTTTCCTCTCCTTGCTCTTTCCTCTGATTGTTTTGCTCCTCTCCTTTTCTCTCCCGCACTCTCTCCTTTCTCCCCTCTCCCTTGCTACCACTTGGCAGCTTCTAAACATTTATTTCCGAACAACTAAAATGTCTCTAATTTCTTCATTATAACTCCATTTCATGTACGGTTTTCGTCTATGCGTTCGTGAGATCGAGCTCTATTCAAAAATATAAATTATGAACTTAAAAGGTCTACGGAATTTAAATAATTAATTTTGAAACTTCTGCCCTCATAACTAGTTTAATTAAAACCCAAATTCAAATAAATTAATATAAATTCCCGAAAAATAATATAAAATCTCAATGATACAAATACGTAGATTATAATAGTGAAATTCAGGAACGGGATTTCACAGCACAGGCCCCATCGCCTACATTTTGTCGAAGCACTCGCCTCACACTCGCATGAAGTGCACGTGCTTGGTGCAAAAAACTTATAATGTAAGTGACAAAAGGATGACGTCGTCCTGATGTCACATGACCTCAGGCACAAGGTCGGGCTATTCATGGATGACTCCTCAGTTCGGTGGTTTTAAGGCCACCTGTGGCCTGACTGATTAGGCAGGGGTGGATAAGATTATTAGGGTTTTGGGGAATTCAATTGCTCAATTGTCAAAATAATTAGGTAGGGGTGGACTTGCTCTTATAGTTGTTCTATTGTGGTTTTGCACAAGATTCTTTCATTGGTTGAAGTATTGACTTAGTCAAGTTAAAATATTTTGCCCCAATTTTTAGAGTGCATTTTTGCTCACCACCATTTAGTGTGGTGTATACTCACCATCCTATTTATTACCGTTAGATGAGTTTGAATTTTGAGATTTATGCTTATCCACTACACGAATCTCCAAATTCAAACTCATTTAACAGTGATAAATAGGGTGGTAAGCATACACCACACTAAATGGTGGTAAGTAAAAATGCTCCCTTTTTATATGTGTGCTAGAACAATAACCCTTGCCAATGGTTCAATCAAATTGCTATTATATTATTTTGTATTACGTAGAAACAAAGCTTTCAATGGACACATATATATACTCAGCCATACCTTTGCCTTTTAAAGAAACCAATAAACGAATGACTTAGACAAAATTAAATACTTAATAAAGTTTGTAATGACTACTTAAGGCATCATTCAAAAGTGAAAAGTTGACTTATGATTTTTTAATACAACGATATTATTTACACTAAAAAAATAAAAGATGAAGTTAAATCACATAATGGATTAACTATATAAATCTGGTTCAAATACCTTTTAATGAGAATCAAACCCAAAGCTTCTCACTTTTATTAATGAACATACGACTTATGGATTCTCTAGACTTTATTCAAATTAGCAAAGTAGATAATTTCCCAATGGATGAAGACTTACATGAAATAGGTTTACCATCACGCTTAGCGTCCTTGTAATAATGCATTGTCATATGCCTCTACATGACAATGTCTTATTGAATCGAGACTCTACATGACAACAAATCCTTTCTATTTAAGTTGCTCCTCCCAAAGACATTACCTATTTGTTATTTAAAATCATCACAATTTCGAACTTAGAAATCAATGAAGTGGAATTTGATGCATGTTTTAATTTATAGTAATCAAATTGTGTCACATTTGTTGGTGAAAATTTATACTATATGTTTCTTGCTCTAGGGAGCCTTGAAATTTGGGCTTTTCACACTCACGTTTCAAAGAAAAACGCCATGACACTCTAAAACTATAGAGTGATATAATAAAAGTTTTACAATCCAAACAATCTTATGCCTTAATACCAACGACTCGAAATAGATTCATCGCCATAGGATAAAATTGGTACCCCAACGAACTCACACCATGATAAGCGATACGGATATCAGTCCAGCACTAATTGCATTGATACTGTTCTCACTTATGCAAAAGATCTCGATGTAATTAGAAATAAAGTTATATTATATAAGTTGTAATTTGTTTTGTAAAAAGGCCGATGTGATACTTTTTACTTTATTCAACAACATATAACAAATTTGTCGTCCTGTAGGGTCTCAGTCCCAATAATGCAAAGTTTTTCTTCGTATGAGAATGCATTATTGTACTGAAGGATCATTGACTGATTATTAATAAATTGAAATGTCAAATGATAGTGAACTCATTATGACATAAGTTGCTCCCAATTACACTAGAAAAAAACGAGAGTAATTAAATTAGATGTTAGATTAGTCACCGATAAAATTCAAACTCACGTCATTATGCAAAAACTCAAAATATTCCTACCAATGTGGTAACTGACCATTTGTTCATATAGTGTTGTATGGAAGGAGATATTTTTCACATTAATTAACCTTATCTTGCTGCACTTTTTTGGGGAATAGGGACGGAACAACTTTTTCTTTTAGTTGAACATATTGTAGGGATCAAAAACCTTCAAGATTTGTTTCAAGCCCTGTTCTGAACTGAGATGTACAGCAAAGATTCAATAGAAGAAAGACACGGATCTTCGGTAGGTGCCCCGGCCCCCCACCACCAGATCTCACCGGCGGTAAAAACGGCTTTTACCCCTCCCTCTGCCAAGCCTTGGTCAATCACTCAATGCCAACCATCCATAAAAACTTTCTTCTTTCTTAATTTTCTTTTGCCTCCTTCCAATCTTAGGAAAAGAATCCTCTGTCGGATCCTTTTCTTGGGAATCATGGGGATCTTGTGATCGTGATCGTTCATCGTACATCGTGCGGTCAGAAATAATTTCAAATTTTAAAATTAAATATGAATAGTATCGAACGAAAACTTACTGCACGATGTACGATGAACGATCACGATTACGAAATCTCTAAAATTCCTAGAAAAAGGATCCAACATCCCAATCTAAAGTATAAACTTTGAGACCATTTCCAACCGATGGCTGGCCAGAGGGCTCATTTTAACCCTCTGGCCCTCCAATATTCTCCAAAATATTAATATTTTAATGAACAGTACATGATCATATTTGCATCCGTCTCCAACCAAGGGCCAAAGGGTCATAGGGCTCGTTTTAGTCCTGTCACAAAAAACCGTTTCCAACCGAGGGCCAAAGAGCAAAACATAATTTATTATTTAAATTTAAAAACTGCAACTTAAATTCAAATCCAACAACTTAAATTTTAAAATTACAACGATAATGGCCCAAAAAACCAAAAAAATTAGAACTTAACTTTAATGAATGGTTTAAGTATTTATAGGAAAAAAATTAGAATTTTTAAAAATTAAAAAAAGAAAAAAAGCCCAAAAAACCAAAAAAAAAAAAAAATTGAATACAACGGCTAGCTGACTAGCCATTGTATTCAAATTTTTTTGTTAAGCAATCCTGTCAGTTATAATCGATAGGAATATATTTAATTTTTAATATAAATATATTCCTGTTGGTTATAACCGATAGGAATGCTCTATTTTCTAGCCAGCCTCGGGCTGGCTCCAACCCTCTAGCCCTCTCCGATTCCGTGGGGCCCTATCAGATTCCACAGCCCTCTGGCCTAGCCCTCGGCTAAAGACGGTTTTCGGGCTATTTTCGGCCCTCTGGCCCTTTGAACTCTTGGGTTGGAGATGACCTGAGACTATCAAATTTGTCCACAAGTAACGGCTGTTTCGAATCACTAAAGGCTGAGGAGAGCTTTTTAGTTCAAATTTTTTTTAATTTTATAAAGATGCAAAATTGAAAGAGGGTTCTAATTTTGTTTTGTTTTGTTTTGTTTTTTTTTTACTTCAATTTTAGTTCATGTGTTATAAATAAACATGTCGATTTAGTCATTGTGTTTTAATACCAAAACAATTTCGATTGTTTATGCTTAATTGAAGATAATGTTCGCATAAGAACGCTCGTTGTTCGGACATATGCAATTGAACAGAAATGATTAAAGAATTGAAACACGTAATAAAATTAGTCATATTAAAAACACAACTTGCCAAAATTGCAATTAGAGCAAAATATAAATATCTCGTTCTCCGTAATCACATCAAACTATGATAAACATCATAATCATGGATTAAAAGCTCCACAATGCATGATGTTGTGATACACCGTTTTAGTGAACTGCTAAATTTATCAACTTTATTCCAAACATTTTTCAACCTAATTGTTCATAAAAACATTGCATATTATGTACCCCGGTATATAGAGAAAGTAATCCATAGGCCGTCCTATATAAATACAAGTATTAATTACATAAAGTGAAATGGTGTAGCATAGAGTAGACTGTAGAGACAGCGCTAGCAAATAGGATTTAGGAGGATTGTTGTAAAGGAAGTGTTATTGGCACTCCAAAAATCTCATTCAACACTCCTCACAAGTGTATTTTTCTTTCTAAATATAGAAAGTTTGAAGTGTAGAATAAGATTTTTGGAATGTCAATAACAATTCTCTTGTTGTAGTCTTGTTTAATAACAGGTTGGCGTGGTAGAGCTAGCCAGAGACAACAAAACAAAACACAGAACTCAGAAGGGAAGCGTGTTCGTGAAAATATCAAATTTAGCTGCTCCTCTGCACAAAAGCCAAACGCGACACACAAAAAAAAAAAGGGATAACACAATACAACCCTAGAGAGAAACTCAAGGGATAACACAATACAATTCTAGAGAGAAACTCAAACACAACAGAGAAAGCCTCTCTCTCTCCTCTCCTCTCAGTATCAGAGACAGTACTCTCTCTCTCTCTCTCCCTCTCTCTATATATATATATATATGTATGTGTGTGTGTGTGTAAAGGGCAAACTCAAACATCTCTCTCTGAGTTGAAGCAAATTTTCTCAAGAAATTAAGGGGAAGAAAATTTGAACTTAGAAAGAAAGAAGACTACAGTTTCTCTTACTTATCCTCCGAGCTGGCGATTTTTGCTTCACAGCAAAATGTGAAGGGAGTTTTGGCTTAAAAGTAAGGTACCGCTTCTGCTTCTTTACACAATCTTGTCATGCGTTTGGCTACCGAGAGAATCAAAGCGGAAGACAAAGAAAACAAAATGAATCTGAGAATGTCCATGTCCATGTTTTGCCCTAAATTTTGCTTTATATTCTGCTTCACCATTTCTGAGAATGTCCATGTCCATGTCCATGTTTTGCCCGAAATTTTGCAAATTTTAAGAACATATGTTGTAATTTGTCACAAATTATTAAAGTAAAATTTTCTTTTGAATTTATAGTGAAAGTTCTCTGTCTATGAGGATAGTGCTACAATGTACATATAAATATATACGCAAAGATGAATTTATGTGAAAGTTTTTTGTTTTTTTTTTTCTTTCCATTTTTTAGCATTAGTATTGAAAGATTTCGGTTCCGTTTTGTAGCTAGTTTATGTGAATCTCGGTTTGATAAGTGGTGCAAAAATGAATGAGAATGGACAATACCTAGACGCCGGCTTTCCTTACACACCTACCGAAGGCTTCATGGGTTTCTTTGACGGTCTTTCTCATGTACCGATGAATTATGGTCACGCCATGCTGATGCATGATCAGGCATGTTTGCTTTTTCCATTTTTTATGTGTTATTTTCTTGTGAAAGTTATTCTGTGATGACATATTGTTCGCCGCCTCATAAGATTGTTCTAGATCCATCTTGCTTGTAAATTTGGAAAGCTGGTGTTTGTTCAGATGCATTTGCTTTAATCTTTTGTCTGGAATCCATGAAAGATATCGGAATGAGCTGGGGAAGCTGAAATGTATTATTGCCCCTTCTGAGTGTCAACTTTGAGTTTTCATTACAAATATTCAGAAGCTATGGTTACCATTTTTACTGATTTTCATGAATTGAAATTTTAGTATTTGCAGAAATGCTAATCTTTACATGCTGTGTGTCCAGGAAAGTGCATACTGGTCAATGAACATGAGTTCGTACAAGTTTTTACCATCTGGTCCGGAGAGTACTTCTTATTACAGTACTTACGAGGTAAATGATCATTTACCAAGAATGGACGTCAGCAGGAGGACTTGGGAATACCCTTCAGTGATGAATGCAGAAAAGCCCGCAAACACCGATTCACAGCCAGAAGAAGATTCTGTCATGGAAGCGCAAGCTACACCTGAAGAATGTTAGTCAGAAACTTCTGCTTATTTGTATTCCTATACTGAAAATTGTTTTTAATTGATCACACTTTGTCATGCTTTGCTCCTTGTCCTTGGAATTTGAAATTAAATTTTAGTTCAATTCAGTTTTCTGTGCGACCAGTCACTTATCCGGTGAACAAATATTATGTTACTGGCCAGTTGGAGTTATCAAAGACCATTTTTTCTTGACATTTCGTATTATCATTAGGTTTTAAAACCCACAATACCATTTTGTTGCAGTTGATTTCTGATGGTGCTATAATGTTAGTATTTAAGTGATTTTAGCTGAAACAAGTTTATTCAATTTACTTGTTTTTAATCAGAGCCCTTGGATTACATTCCAAATGGATGCTCTAGATTAAGTTAGAGTAAGTGGTGTAGAGTGACACATGTAACTATCTCATAGGATAGATGACATGAATGGCTGAGATTGTTTTCATTCTGTTAGAGGAGAGAGAAGGGTAATATTCCCTCCTTGGTGCAACGGTAATATTCGTTTTGCTATGTAAAAGGGAGAGAGAGTAATTCAATGAAATGTATGTGAGGCTTCCATCATTGGAGAGCTCTCTGAAATTATTCAATCCTTCTTCCAGATATCTTTCTTAGATCCATTTGAATCATAGTACAAAACCACACAATCTAGCATGGTATCAGAGCCAGGTTGCATCATCTGCAACTGGGCGTGAATCTGTGAAGAGTGCAACGAAGAACTCGAATTGATTGTCGAGCTTTGTTGCTGAAGGAAAATTCAAAGAAGAAATCTCAGTGATATCAAATCGAGTCTCATATGGCTAGGTCAAGTGGTGCTGATCTTCGAGCACTGGTATTCAATGGAGACAACTCGATTTCTGGCAGATTCGGATGAAGACCATATTTCGATCTCATGAACTCTGGGATGTTGGTGAGAAGGGTTTCGCTACTCCAGCGAAAAAGGATGAAGAACTCACTGAAGCTGATAGCAAGTTGGTGAGGGAGAACATAGTCAAAGATGCAAAGGCACTTGGAATCATCCAAGGGGCGGTTTCCGATCAGATCTTTCCGAGAATTGCCATCCAAGAGACTGCATGCAGCTTAGAATGTCCTGAAGCAAGAATTTGTGGGAGATAAATAGCTCCAAGGCTTACGCCGTGATTTTGAATATACTAGAATGGGTGAAAATGAAGCTTTCTCTGCATATCTAGTTAGGCTATTTGATTTACTTAGTCAAATGAGGAGTTATGGTGAAGATATTAGCAATCAGAGAGTTGTTCAAAAGTTGCTGATAAGCTTACCTAGATCGTATGATAGTATTGCTTCTGTGATTGAAAATACTAGGGATCTAGACACTGTTGATGTTTAAGATGTTGTTGCTATTCTAAAGGGGTATGAACAAAGAATTGATAGGCACGATAAGATTCACACTGAGAAGGCATTTGTTCAAGGGTGGTTCGGTATAGGATACCATACCGAAACTAGTATTCCGAATCCCAAACCCAAATTTTTCGGGACGGGAATTTGAAGACCAATCCCAAACCAAATTTTCGGGAATCCCAAATTTCGGGAATTCCGAAATATTTTCGGGATTTTGGGACAAATCGGGAATCCCAAATTGAAATATGAAATTATGAATTGTTCTTCAAATATATAATTCAAGAACACATTCATGAACTAGGAATTTCATTTCATTTACACTACCATTTAATTGAACACTGGCATGTCTGACTGTTTTTATCATAGTCAAAATTCAAATTAATTAAACCCTTTTTGCAATATGTTGAGAGACAAAAGAATCAAGCTTTCTAAAATCATCAACCATGGCAGCAGCAATAATAAAATCCACATAAATATCAAACAAAACATGAAAAATATGCAAGGTGTAGGGCATTCCAGGTTGCAGAGCATGAATTAGAAACTACTAGCATCAATTATAAAAGAATAATATATATATATAATAATTAATATTATATATTTTCGGTTTGGTATAGGATTCCCGAAATATCGAGAAGCCAATCCCGAATCCCATACCGAAATTTTGGGATCGGTTCGGGATAGCATCCCGAAAATTTTGGGAATTTCGGTTTGGAAAATTTTTGGTTTGGGATCAGGATTTTTTCGGTTCGGTTCGGGATTTTTGGGAATTTTTTCCACCCCTACATTTGTTAGTCTTAATATTGCTTCAAAACAAAATAAGTACAATGGGAATCAAGGGTTCAAACCACAGAAGAATTGGAAGTCAAAGTGGAAGAAATGGGATAATAGACTTGCAAATCAAGCTGGAAAAGCTGTAGGTACCTTTGAAGGAGCTAATAATCCTTGTATACACAGTGATAAGCTACATTTTGGTGAATGTTGGTTCAAAGATAAGCCTAGGTGCCATAATTGCCATAAGTTGTGGCATATTGCAAAAGATTGCAATGGTAAGAAGGAGAAGGCTAACCAACATGTAAACTTTGTTAATCAAGTCAATGACACTCCTACAATGTGTTTTATGTTGCAATAATGCCACGGTGAAGAAATGTAAAGACACATGGTATGTAGACAGTGGATGTAGCAACCATATGACTGGAAGGGAGGATTTGTTGGTTGACATTGATAGAACAATGACTGCTAAGGTTGAAATGGGCACTAGTCAGCTTATTGAAGTCATTGGCAAAGGAAATTTGGTAGTTGAAACCAAAATGGGGAGAAGATATATCAAGGAAGTGATGTTCGTTCTAGGTTTAAAAGAAAACTTGCTCAGTGTAAGGCAGATGATGGAACATGGTTACTTTCTAGTGTGTGGTGGTACAACTGCTGCAATATATGATGATAGCTCTATGTCGAACTTGGTAGCCAAAATACCAATGAAAGGAAACAAGAGTTTTCCCTTGAAACTTAAACCTGAGATGCAGATTGCTCTAAAAGCTACTGTATGTCAGTCTTCTGCAATTTTGCATAAGAGGCTAGAGCTTATTCACTCAGATATCTGTGGGACTATGCAAATCACTACTAAGGTTGGGAATAGGTATTTTCGTACCTTTATAGATGATTACACTCGAATGTGTTGGATCTATTTCTTAAGAAACAAGTCTGAGCTGTTTAGCATATTCAAGAAATTCAAGGCCACAGTTGAATTACAAAGTGGTTACAAATTGAAGAAGTTGAGAAGTGATAGAGGAGGGGAGTATACATCTGTTGAATTCAGAGAGTTTTGTGAAGAAATGGGCATGGAAAGACAGTTAACAGTGGCCTACACACCACAGCAAAACGATGTGGCTGAGAGGAAGAATAGAACCATAGTGGAAATGGCAAAGTGTGATGGTTGAGAAGGGTGTTCCATTTGATTTCTGGGCAGAAGCTATCAACACAGTAGTGTACATCTTAAATAGATGTCCCACTAAGTCTCTTGATAAGAAGACCTCCTTTGAGGCATATAGTGGGAGGAAGCTAGGAATCAAACACTTGAAGATCTTTGGTTCTATATGTTATGCTCACATTCCAAGTCAACTTAGACAAAAGCTAGATGAAAACTGTACTAAATGTATTTTCTTGGGATATGACATATGTGAGAAAGGTTATAGACTTTATGACCTTGTCTCAAAGAAGATAATTGTGTCAAGGGATGTGATAGTTGATGAAAATACTTGCTGGGATTGGAAATCTCAATTTAAGAAGACCATCAGTATACCAATGCCTGAAGTAGAAATGTGTGAACAAAGGGAATAAGGGAGTTCAAGTGACAAATATAATGTAAACGATGAGTCAACATCTGAAGCTTGTGAGTCAATTGAAAATGGCTCAAGATTGGTTCCAATGCAGAATAACACAGGTCCCCAAGACTATGATCACACTCATTTGAAGTTCAAAAGCTTGACAGAAGTATATGCAAAATGCAACTTGTGCATTGTTGATCCTAAGAACTTTGAGGAGGCAGCACAAGATGAGTCATGGCATAAGGCAATGGAGGCAGAAATTGGCATGATAGAGAAGAACTGCACTTAGGAACTTGTTGATAGACCATTTAATAAACCAGTAGTTGGTGTCAAGTGGATCTACAAAACAAAATTGAACCTAGATGGGTCTATACAGAATAATAAGGCAAGGTTAGTTGCCAAGGGATACTCTCAAAAGCCTGGGGTCGATTTTAATGAGACATTTGCCCCTGTGGTAAGGCTTGACACTATTAGGACTCTAATTGGGCTTGCTGCACAGAAAAGATGAAAGTTGTTCGAACTTGATGTGAAATCTGCATTCCTGAATGAGGTTCTTAATGAAGAAGTATATGTAGACCAGCCACTTGGTTTTGTAATTGAAGGCAAGGAGGACAAGGTTTACAAGCTCAAGAAGGCCTTGTATGGCTTAAAACAAGCACCAAGGGCCTAGTACAAAGAGATTGACTCTTATTTCTGCAATTCTGGTTTTCATAGGAGTCCAAGTGAGGCAACTCTGTATCATGCAATTGAGGCATGAATTCTCATTGTATCCTTGTATGTGGATGACATTATATATACTAGAAATTCAAGTGCATTGATGGATGATTTTAAAACAGAGATGATGCGAAAATATGAAATGTCCAATCTTGGTTTATTGCATCATTTCTTGGGGCTTAGAGTGATACAAACAGAAGGATGCATTTTTCTGCATCAAAAGAAATATGCAAGGACCTTATTCGAGAAGTTCGGATTGAAGGATTGCAAACCTGTTGCAACTCCACTTGCAGCAAATGAAAAACTTAGCAAAGAAGATGGGAGTGAAATGGCTGATGAAAGTCTTTATAGGCAGATGGTTGGTAGCTTGTTATACCTAACAGCTACAAGACCTGATATCATGTTTGCTGCAAGTTTGCTAGCTCGATTCATGCACAGCCCAACTAGAAAACACATGGGAACTGCAAAGAGAGTGCGGAGATATATCCAAGGAACTCTAGACTATGGAATTGCATATGAAAAAGGCAAAGATGTTGTCCTTATTGACTATTGTGATAGTGACTGGGCAGGGGAGTGAGGATGACATAAAAAGCACTTTTGGATATGCTTTTAGTTTTGGTTCTGGAGCATTTTCTTGGGCTTTAATCAAACAAATCAATGTAGCACTGTCCACTGCAGAGGCTGAGTATGTTAGTGCTGCAGAAGCAACTGCTCAAGCCATCTGGTTAAGGTTTGTTCTCTCAGATTTTGGACTGGAACAAGTGGAGCATACTCAGATCCTATATGACAACACTTCTGCCATTACAATTTCAAAGAATCCGGTAGCACACCATAAGACAAGGCACATAAACAGAAGGTTCCATTTCATCAGAGATGCATTGCTGAATGGTGAAGTTGATCTGATCTATTGCAGAACTGAGGATCAAATTGCTGATATATTTACAAAAGCCTTGGCAAGGGATCGATTTGAGTACTTGAGGAAAGCTTTGGAAGTGATTTCAGCTAAACATTTAGAAGGGAGTGTTAGCATTTAAGTGATTTTAGCTGAAATAAGTTTATTCAATTTACTTGTTTTTAATCAGAGCCCTTGGATTACATTCCAAATGGATGCTCTAGATTAAGTTAGAGTAAGTGATGTTGAGTGACACATGCAACTATCTCATAAGATAGATGACATGAATAGCTGAGATTGTTTTCATTCTATTAGAGGAGAGAGAATGGTAATATTCCCTCCTAGGTGCAATGGTAATATTCGTTTTGCCATGTAAGAAAGAGAGAGAGTAATTCGATGAAATGTATGTGAGGCTTCCATCACCGAAGAGCTCTCTGAAATTATTCAATCCTTCTTCCAGAAATCTTTCTTAGATCCATTTGAATCACAGTACAAAATCATACAATCTAACATATAATGCCATAATGTGATTTGAATTTTTGTCAAAGCTTTATACTTCACTCATGTTTTGTGAAATGAAATTCAACCAATCAGTTGAACACTATCTCTAACCATAAAGAATTTCTTTTTGCTTTTTCAGGTATTCAGTATCAGCAAAATACAAGTTCTTCTGAGGTATGGATCCTGTTTTGTGGTTTGTGCAATTGCATGTTTTTCCTTCTGCTGGATTATTTTGGTTAGTTTAGATGCATTTACTGTGCACTATTAAGTCTACGAATTTGTTTGAATAAATGCACATAATTATTTCGAACTTGAACTCCTACACTGAAGTTATGCTAAAGTTCAGCCTTTTGGTCTCTGTATATCTGCAGGTTGCATGGCAAGAGGACATTGATCCTGATAACATGACCTACGAGGTTCGTTATGTGTACCTTATTTCTTTACCATTTTGTTCCACAAGAGACTTATTAAGCACAAACACAAACCTGCACGTCCCACACATACCTTTGTTCGTCTGTCTCTTTGAAGTTAGTAATGCATGAAACTTTTCATGATTCTTTAGACTTTGAAGGCCAACGATGTAGGTACTTTGAGGCTTCAGAAACTATTATATCACATTGTGATATATAGCATAGAAAATTACTTCAATATTGGACTAACTTGTTTATACCCAGCCCAAATTAAGAGTACGAGACATATTGCATATTAGCCATTTTTGCAGTATAGATTGGGGATACTTAAGGCAAGCGGTTTCACTGATCTTGTGTCTTGGCTTTTCATTGTTTTGTTATTTACATTGGGTTCACACGTCCAGTACAAACTATATTAGGATTTCCAAACTTTTCATGAATGTTATTGAAATGTTTTGTTTTATATATTGGCACCAGGAATTACTTGACTTGGGTGAGGCAGTTGGCGCTCAAAGCCGAGGTCTTTCCGAGGAACTTATTAGTTTGCTTCCATCGTCAAAATACAAGTGTGGAAACTTCTTCTTAAGAAAAAAATCAGGAGAGAGGTAACATTATGACTCATGGACAGTTGAGTAATGTGAATTTATCTGCCAAAACAATAAACCTATTTTCCAACCTTATCATTTCCTTATCTCAGAAGCAAATGTGATGGCCTCTCTTCTCATTTTTAGTTCTCTAGACAATCTGGATATCTGTCTGGTATAATGCTAAATTTGGTAGCGTCCTAATGAGAAAAATCTACCATACTAATGCAAATAATCTTGTCACAAACTCTTAACCTACCAGAAGAGAAATTTTCCCTGCTCGAACTCTATCATCATCTACAAGGCACTAAGAGTTGAGACATAAACCTCTTTATATAGCGACCGAAAGTGTCTCGAGAAGAGTTGTCTTAGAAACCTCTAAGATGAACCCTAATCCTTTAAAAATGTAAAATATATGGTGATGCTTTTGATTTTAATTACTGTCTTAACAGTGTTTTCCCAAAAAAAAAAAAATATTATTAGCATATAATTGCTCTGATAAAATGGGCAAGTTCGTGGCGCACCCTAATTAGTCTCCCTTATTTAATGATGATTTGTTCAATTGGTTTGCGTTGCAGAAGTTATCAAAAGAACACTTCTTTTCCCATTCTTTTATTTGTTTCCGGAAAACTTGACGGAGGATTCTCCTTTGACCAAAAAAAGAAAAAGAAGAAGAAGCCTCCTTTTTCTTTTAACCTTCTTGAATTCTCCCCTTGATACGATTTTTCCACGAGCAGGTGTGTGATTTGCCAGATGCGGTATAAAAGAGGAGATCGACAAATCACATTGCCATGCAAACATGTCTACCATAACGAATGCATCAGCAAATGGCTCGGTATCAACAAGGTAGGCCAACGCCTTAAAATTATGGATTTCAGAATTCAGAATACCATTATTTTCTTTCTTCAATTTGATGATCCATCCCGCTAACTCACGCTCATTTCCGTTTCCATATTTGTTTAGGTATGCCCAGTTTGCAGCCTCGAGGTTTTCAGTGAGGAGTCAAGGCATTAAAGCATCAGTTGGGAAAACAAAAATTAGGTAAAATCTACATCCATTTCCTAGCTGAAGCTGAAATTTTATCTTCCTTCCTTTCGTGTGGTTTGGTTATTTTTTTCTTTGCCTATACATATAGTAGTTGAAGACTATGGTCCTCCCCCTTTCTCTCTTTCATTTAACATGCTCCAGTGAAGTACTACAGAAAACAAATCCTTTCTCTCTTTCGTTTAACATGGTGAAGTACACTCATATATGAGACATTTAAATAGAATTCAAGCTCCTTAAGGTCAAGATACACTCTGCAAGGATTTGGTTGAGCATGTATGACGTCGAGAAGGAGAACGTTGATGATGGATAATCTTGACTGTATTAATGTGTTATGTTATGTAATAATTTTGCATGCACTAAATTGGTATTTTCTAATAATAAATTGAATTGTCTTCGTGTGACAAGTCTCTTCCTAGTACGTTGTCAAAATTATTGAAGGCCGTTTGAATTATTGAAGGTATGGACATCAAAATGTGCAACAATAAGTACAATAATTATTAAAGGCATTTAATTAATAGAAACAATAATTAATAAGTCATAAACTTAATACAAACAACATTTAATAAACCACATAAACTTAATACAAAGGACAATTAATAAACCACATAAACTTAAAAAAAAAGGACAATTAATAAACCACATAAACTTAATACAATGGAAAATTCATAAAATACATAAACTTAATGATGATATCCACCATCTTGACTTGGTGGTGGACTTGGGATATAGCCTTGAGATGAATCATCATCTTGAAATATACTCCTTATGGCAGACCTTTGCAAAATTTCCTTTTACTTATCACATAAGTACTTCTTCCTCTCTGGAGTGTATTTGTTGAGGTCCTCCATCATGAAATTAATTTCAAACTTCTCTTGCTCCGTATCCCCTTGTTGCGTCATAGCCACACGCATTCAGGCCGCTTCCTCAGCTATGGCTTTCGGTCAATCTTGCAAATCTAGTAGCAATTTGTTCACTAATGGGATCTTGGGACTTCCCTTTTCTCTTTGCTTCCTTTTGCTTATCTCTTCCCGGTGGCCTTGCAAAAGAAGAAATTGGGGTCAGTTGTTCGACACCTTCATTCACACCTTCATTGACATCATTGGGGGTGGGGCTTCACCATGAAATAATTTTCCCCATTGTTGGTCCGCATCGACTCCCCACCTCGGACAATCCTTGAGGACGTTCCAAGCATGATGAAACTTAAAAGCTTGATTTTTTGGTGCAGTTCTTGTCATGTAAATTGCTATTGCTTTGTCACCCTATGCAACAAATACATAAAAACAATTAGTTGAAAAATACTATTATGTAAATGACAAATAAAATATCAACAAAGAAACTCACAATTTTTTAGGCGCTCTTTCCACTAGCCATGTCAACCATAGCTCTCTCCAAGCTTCCCTTCCACAAAGTGCACGCTTTGTTGATAACATTCTACCAATCATAAACACCACCACCTTCCCTTCGGGCGGTGTTGGAGTTTTCATGGAACTTATCAACAATTTTACCCGACAAAACCTTTTTATTTTGATTCGTGCCGGCACCATCTTCGCTAATAGAAACCCATGCCAAACATAAAGCAATATCTTCCTCAAGGGTCCAATTACGACCTCTAATATGCTCTTTTGCCATCTTGAAAATGAGAAGAAATGGTAGAAAGAAAAATTGGAAGAATTGTAGGAGAAAAGTGAGTTTTATGTGGATGTTTGAACAAATACATAGGTATTTATAGAGTGTTTGGGTGAATTTTGAGTTAAATAAATTTTTTTTAATTATATTAGCCGTTAGATTTAAATTTGGACTGTTAGATTTGATTATATTTGATTTAAGCCGTTGGATTCAATGTATTTTAAATTTATATTTTTATTAAAAAATTGAATTTGGACCGTTGGATCAATCAACAGTCCAAAGAATCCAACCGTCTGATTACAAATAGAGTCGTTGGGCTCGTGATGGTGGTCGACAGCTGCCCTAACAGTGGGCTCCATCAGTGCTTTTGGGCTAATTTGTAGCTGGTATTTGGCTTCTATTTGAGTTTTAGGTTTTAGCCTAGATTTTCAACTTGGGTTGGGTGGGGGTTTTTTGGGTGGGGGTGGGAATAGAAGTGGAATTTTGACATTTAGCCCAGGGTTGGAGAATGCCGAAGTAAATATGAGATTCATATTAGAGATTGTCAAAAAATGCACCTTCTAGCCACTCTTTTAGTTTCTTGTAAATCGCCAAAGGAATTTATAGTGTGCTTAAAATCATTTATTCGGGTCGAAGCTAGATGTAAGGTTTAGTTTATTTCAGCTTGTGTTCTTTAAAATATTGTTATATCAGATTCATGTCAATTTATTTAGTCAATTGTAGTAAATTGATGGGAGACTTGAGGAGACCGAATAGATCAGATCTTGTTTGTGATTATCAAATTCACTTTTGGGTTCAGTGAAGTTGATGATTTGGTACTGATTTGATCCATTTATTTATTAATGGTACTGTGTTTTTTCATTTGACATAAAAATCTTAATAAGCAGAAACTGACCAGAAGGGAAACAGAAAGCTATTGGCACTCTAAAATTTTCGTTATTCAGTTAGATCGATATATTGGTAGTCTAAGTTTTTGAGAAATGTCGATAAATGTATAGATATTGGTGAAAATATCGGTTTCAAATTAAAATCATGACTGTTTTAAGAAAGTATATAAAATCATGGAAGCTTCAATTATGTTTCCCTCAAATATATACAACTATGGGATGGGTCGCGGGCGCCGTTGTCAGGTCGATGGATCTTGGCGTTATTGAATCGTTTGATTTGGCGTCGTTGAATCATTGCGACCGTCGGTCTTGGGGTGGGTCGCGAATAGCATTGCGGGTGGGCGGGTCGTCATGAGCAATCGTCATTCTCGGGTTGTTGGGAGCAGTAGTCGATCTCGGGGCGTCGCGAGCAGAGGTGTTGCCAGGTCCATCGCGAGCAGTGTAGTGGGAGGTTCGTGAATAACGGTTCAGAGGGTCGAGAACGACTGTTGTGGGTGTTGGTATGTGGGTAGGTCGTGCCTTCCTTCTGTTTCACCAAGTTAGTTTTCAACCCAAATCTAATCCTATTGGGAAGTCTACGCCAAACATTAGACACTCAACTTATCCAATATAATCCTAGTCTAACCAGTCCAAAATCCAATCATGTCCGTTCCACTAAACGTGCCCTTAATGCAAGAAGCATAGATGTCTCCCACATAGGTTATTGTCCTAAAATGTGATAGATCAAGCAAATCTTATAAAGCCTCACATGATTATTAAATTTAAAGTCACGTGTACCTTCGAAATGCAAAAGATTTTTCAATGTACCCAGAGTATGACCTGGTATACAAAGAATAATAATATAATTAGTTGAAAATTTAGAGAAAAAAATTCAGACAAATTTTATACAGCACAATGGATCCAAGACTGGCAATCCTATTGACTAAGCCACAACCCCAATAATTAATCAAGGGTGTTTTTTATTAGCACTCTACAAATTGTTGAATACACTCCACTCAGTATTTAATATTAAATGACTTGTATAAAATGACTATTTAAGCCCTAAAAAGTTAAAAAATAAAAAGAACAATTATTTCAGAGGAATTGTTATTAGCACTCCAAAAATTTCATTCTACACTCCTCACAAGTGTATTTTTCTTTCTAATTATAGAAAGTTTGGAGTGCCAAGTGAGATTTTTGGAGTGCTAATAACAATTCCCTTGTTTTAGTTGTAGTTTTTAATTCATGAATAATGCATTACAGTTGTTTGGACCCGATTTTATATTATCGGCCCGAGTAATCGAGTGCCGTTGAATGACAGAGTGGTTGAAATGATTTTCTATTATTATTGAGAAATAATGTTGTGATTTTAATCATGATATTATCTCTTAGTAATATAGTAAATTATTTAAACCTAATATTTGTCTAAATCCCCATTGATTTGACCATTTGGGATATTGGGATACGTACGGCAATGAAGCATGCGAAGATGGATGAATACATGCGTGGGTTAATGCGACAATAGAGTGATAGGCCTGGCTTTTGGTAATGTGATAAGCCTAGGTTTTATTCTTGTTTTATCTGAAAAGTCATGTATAATCATAAAGGACAATGAGGATCGTCATATGGTTTTTAATAGAAAATGATCTCTTAAAGTGATCAGGTTGTGTTGCAAATGAAATGCAATTTATTATGCATGCACGGTTGTACATGGACCAACATGGTGGAGAAAGAGAAGTTTCAGTTGGAATAGGATGCATACATTTGGTGAGGTCACGTATGTGGAAAGATATATATATATATATATATTTTTTTTTTTCAAGGAAAATTAAGAGATAGCCTTTATGATATCTTAGAGATATTGGACAGCCAAGGTGATTAGACACCAGTTCTGAAGTGATATTTGACAGAGTTAGAGTTGCAATTGGACTCTACAAAATTATTATCTGGCAAGCAGAAGACAGAATGCTATAAATACAAGATGCTCAACGACGGAGAAGCCCCTCCAATTCAACACACAAATTGCCCTGCGTAAACCTCTCAAACATCTTGAGATTTTTTTATTTTCTTTTTCCACCAACACATCTTCAGTTTGGATAAACAGCACTGTGAAGGTAATCGGCAAACATCTTTAGTTTGAATAAACAGCACTGTTGCCGTAGAATCAGCCGACCAAGAAGCATCTTCAGTTTTGATAAATAGCATTGCGTCGAGGCCGACTGGTTACCTATCCAAGTCTCGGTTGAGAAGGGTTTCCAAATCCTTATTGGCAGAGGTCATCTTATTAGCCTTCTCGGCGAAGTAAGGTGTTACAAGTTACTACATTCGGCACATTGAACGCCGAGTGATTTTATGATTGGATACTCACAAGTGAGTTTCAAAGTTCGGCATTCTGACGGCCGAACCACATTTACCATCAAGACATGCATCTTTTTTGAGTACCTGTGTCCGTATAATTTGGAGCCGGATCGATGTGCTTATACTCTTACGAATATAATCACCGTGACCGAACCTGGCGCCGACGATTCGTGAACTTCATAGAACTAGCAGCCTTGTCTTTAGGCTCAAGAACCCAAAGGCCGAGACGTGTTCCTTCCTCGGTTGTAGTTGCAAGATCAAGAAGTCAGTAGCGCGTTCAACGCAACATCAACAAATTTTACTCCTCGAGCGAGCTCGGTCGACAAGTTGGCATGCCCCACATCAACCGAAGGACGTAGTTAGCTCATTAGTTACTCGACCTACGTGCCACGTAGGTTTTGTAGTTTTTAGAGTCAACAACAGAATATCAAAAGACTAAGTGGTTTGATTTCTTGAAACCCAATGACAATTCCCTCGATGATCAGGCCTGGTTTTTATTAATGCCGAAAACATGCAAAATGCACTCAAAATAGAAAGATCATGTACTTCAACATCCAATAAGTTTTTGATCTTTTAAGTACTCATTCTTATAGTCCCAGTAGCGCATTAAATGTGTTTATTTGCTAAAGTTCCAATCGGTGTCAAACGCATGCTCGTTTGATTTTTTATTAATGCCGAAAACAGTTCAAATGCACTCCAAATAGAAAAATAGTGTAGTTTCGACACCCAATAAGCTTTTGATCTTTTGACTACTCATTCTTATGGTTCTAGTAGCGCATTATATGTGTTAATTTGCTTAAGTTTCAATATATGTCAAACGCATGCTTGTTTGTTTTTTTGTTAATGTTAAAAACAGTCCAAAAGCACAAAAAATAGAAAAACAGTGGACTTTCAACACCCAATAAGCTTTTGGTCTTT
Organism: Pyrus communis; assembly: GCF_041283825.1. Taxonomy (NCBI): domain Eukaryota; kingdom Viridiplantae; phylum Streptophyta; class Magnoliopsida; order Rosales; family Rosaceae; genus Pyrus; species Pyrus communis. The sequence goes on from NC_142571.1 coordinate 623,922, forward strand.
TGAGTACTCATTCTTATGATCATATTAGCGCATTATATGTATTTATTTGAGTAGTTAGGATCATATTTAACAGGGGCAGAAAGAGCCTCAGCCGCAATTTCTCTCAAACCTTTATCCCGATGACATTGTGTAAAACATAAGATCTACACTGATAGATAAAAGTAGTCCGCGGGGGATTTAAAAACCTTAAAGAATTCAAGTTGGAGCCTACCCAGTGACAAATTTTGTTATACAGCAGCTCATCCACAAATGGATAAAGATAACCCTCATATTGAGCAATGGAGACAGCAACATGAACATAAGAGTTCACTCGTGAAGAAAGTGAAAGATAGTCCGCCGTATTCACTATGTCAATTCCATGAGGGTAACTACCCTGCCGTCCAACATTCTCTTGAAAAGCTGCAGCAGCTGCTCTTCTACAATTAACCTAAGCATCATAAACTAGAATATAAGAACCTAAAACAGATGTGGTACGAAATAATGATTCAAATCATACTAATAATAAAAGTTTAGTACCTCGCGGTCGTAGCAGGTCAGAATGTGTGGCGCAAGCTGGTGTGGTATATTTCTCATATCTGTGTGATAATACGCACGGCCAAAAGCCCAACAATCATAAGCTGCAGCATCCCGTACTTGAGATCCAATACCATGTCGATCCTTCCCTGACTACAGCAGAGAAACAGCACCACATTAGAACAACCCAGTATTGAAGCTCCATAAAAGCTCACAAAACCAAAGTAGACTTCAAATACGACATTGTACTGGAAGTATATGTTCATGACAACTTACACCTCGATCACTATGACATAATGGGAAAAAAATTAAAGGAAAAGAAAGTAGGCATCAAATTTGTGAAATCATTTCATTATTGATGAAAAATGTTCCCTAGTGGATCAACCACATATACGCGACAGTTCAACAAAAATGTCAGTATACGCTAGATTTATAAGTCGGTGTTCCAGATAACCTTCACAACAACAGGTACAACTTTCTGAAGGCTGATAGGTAAGAGCAACCCTCTACGTGCCAATTCAGCCAGTGCTAAGAAACCACCATTGCATGACCCATCACCCTGAAAAAGTACGATATCAGTCTAGCTTCATGAGCAATAAAACTGGTACAATTATCTACAAATTACAACTAAAGAAAGGGCGTGAAGATGCAATGTTTTAAAGGTTTACAGAAATCCATGTAAGCATGAAAATTTTCCAGCAAGGAAATTTTAACCAGTTGAACTGTAGAAGTCTGGGAAAAGATACCAAACAGAGCAACCAAATTATACCTCGCCTGGTGAAAACGGCTCCAACACAGATGACCTCTGAAAGGGCAGATGTAAGACATGAAGTAATGCGGTCAATATCTTTTGCAGCAGACAAACGCACAACAGTGTCCCGCATAAAAATGCTATTAGTAATAAGTACATACCATATGACTGGGAAAGATCATTCAAATAAAAATATCCAAAACAAGGATGAATCAATAGCAAGTTAACAACTTAAGTTGCTCTCTAGTGCAACCTTATCCATGCACATGAAACCCTCGGTTTTAGTTTTCTAAGAGATTAAAACTTTTGGAAGAATTAGACCCAAATAGAAAACTTATGGAAGAAGCTGAAAGAAAGGCTTATTGGAATTCATGTCAATATAATGGACTCGCATCTCAAAAGGGAACAGAAGACGTGATGATCGTTTCATTCCTCAAGGACCACCAACTATTTTGAGCATTGAACCTCATGGATTAATGAAAAAGGTGGTGGAGAGGATAAACCTGTGAACTAAACTGAACAACTGTTCCTGAGTATTTACCGCAGCAACATCTTATTCCTCATTTCCAAGGTAATTTAGGAGGATTTCATCTAATGGATCGGACTTTCTGTAAGTGTGCTTTCTCATTCCAACATCGAATGCCTCAGCCAGATCATCCACATCTTGGAAATCAGCCTTTTAGTCGGTTTTGTTTATCTCGCAAGTATAACTAGTAATCCTTTTAAGTTCGTTTGTATAAACTCACTTATGAGGAGAATCATTTCAAAGCTGCTATGCAGATGGGCTTGGCTTTTCAAGTTCATAACAAACAGTTTGGTTTAAAGGCAAGATCAAAATGTCTACAGATGAGCAGAATATTGAGGAATGGCAGCTTCTCCAAAGGTTATTTAATATATCAGAAAGCCAGCAATGTTCCAACCAATAAAATTCTGAAGAAAGATCAAGTAAATGACCAAGATGAGACTAACTTCAAAGTAACCAAGTTCTCGATGAAATCTCATGCCTTTCAACATACCGTATCTCTCAAACCAGTAAGTAGCATCTCAATAATCTCTTCTACAACTTCTGGAACATCCATTTATTCATCTTGCTGGCAGCTTGAACTCGGTTCTGAGCTGGAATCCTCAGCATATAAAGCATAATTGCATCGACCAGTTTTTTCAGATCCAGACAAAGCTATGTTCTCTCCCAAAGAGCTTGTTTTCCCCCTTCATCAAAAGTACATGATTAAGGCAAGGGAAAGCAATCAGACCCAAACTGAGTTCAAACCCTGCAAGAAAAACTTTAAAGAGAATCTCGTTAATTTGGTCAAAGTTCAAACCCAAACTGAGTTATAGGTAGGGATTTACCCTGTAACTTGAATTTTCCATTGAAAAGTTAGAGAATATAAATAAATAAACATATCAGTTTAGAGAATAAAAAAACATAAATGCAAAATGCAGCTTGCAATCCTCTCAAAAATCGTCGTACTTGCTCAAGGGTCACAGTTATTGGTCCTTAGACATAATCTTTCTCTGCTAAATTACAAACTATTTTAGGGTTCAGAACGTATGAACTACAAAGAAGTAAAAGCAAACCTTGAAATAGCAGCCAGTGCTACTGTAGTTCCAAGTAACCGGAAATGATTGATGGCATCATCTGTCAGAAAAGATAGGACTTCGTGTGTCCATTCAACAAAGCTGAAGAAGAAAATGTATAAGAAAGAGGTAAGCAAAGGTAGCAATAAGCCCTGGTTTGGTATTGAGGTGATTCTGAAAAAAGTTGCTATAAAAAAAATCTGGGAGCTGTTTTTGTGTTTGGTAAACACTCAGCTTTAGCTTTTTTTCACAGTTTTGAATGAAAAAAAGCCAAAAACAAGAAGCTGCAAAACCCAACTTTGAAAAATCGACTTTTTTTCATATCTGTTTTACATAAAAGTTTACTAAACACTCTAATATTTTTTTTTCAAAAACACTTTTACAAAAAAGTTTACCAAATACTTTGTTGCTTTATTTCACATCTGCTTATTCTTACAGCACAGCAGAATCAGTTTTTTTTCAAAGCACAATAATACCAAACCAGCCCTAAGAGTGGTCTAGAATTACAACATAATAGCTAAGAAAGAAATTATCACAGAAACATGCACATCGGTACGTGTGTGTAATGTACAAGTACTTAAGGTTGAGTATTCATATTAAATTTATCACATTCTAAGTTACTTGACATCAAGCATTCATACTATCTTATAATTTTCTGACCTAGTAAAACACGGATCAGGATCCTCTCCTGATCTTAAAAAACTAAGTCTGTTGAGCAGGTAATTGTGGCTGTTGAAATTTGATCCAACGTCTACAAACAGGGAGCCCCTCTCAAAGTTATAATAATTATAACTGTTGGATCAATTTCAATGATCACGATTGCCTGCTCAGCAGACTCAGTTTTTAAGATTCAAGAGAGGATCCTCATCCGTAATACACAACTATCTCAATTCAGTTATTGGCCACGGTTTGTTAATAAATAAAAAAAATGATGTAATACACAACTATGTCAATTCAGTTATTGGCCACGGTTTGTTAATAATAAAAAAATTGATGTAAGTTTATCATTCATTGTGTGGCTTGACCGAACTCTCCATTCTCTTAGAATGAAAATATCAATGTATTTAGAGAGAAAAAAAAAAAAAAAAAAAGGAAAATTCAAAACCGTTACGGCCCATATTCCAACCTAATACATACTCTTCCAAAGCAAGGGCTTTGCCCATATTACTCAGTCGTCAAGAGTCTATGACTCATTGTGTGGTTTAACCGAACACTTCCTTCTCTTAGAATGAAAATATCGATGTATTTAAAAAAAAAAAAAACACAAAGGAAAATTCAAAACCGTTACGGCCCATATTCCAACTTAATACATACTCTTCCAAAGCAAGGGCTTAGCCCATATTACTCAGTCGTCACGGGCCGTCTATTTAGACAGTTCGTAACCTTCTCACGTGAAATATCATCCGTCAGATCGAACAATTAACGGCTGTGATTTGAGACATTCCCCACTTATTCGCTTCTTATGGGTCAGGCGTCAGCCGATAAAAAGGAATCGTTTCTCTCGAAAGGGGCGTCTCCTCCACATCTCTCACGCTCTCGCTCTCAGTCTCTCTTTTGTCTTTGCGCATTTCAGCGTAGAGCTCAAAGCGGAGACGCCTCGCAGCCACCACCACCGAAGGTATAACCTAAATTTCCTCCTGCTATGTTTAGATCTGAATTTTGTCAGTATCGCTTTCAGATTTTTGAGATTTTTTTCATTTACTTTCAATTTTTTTTTCCAGATCTGTATTTTTTTTCTGTAATTTTGATGTGCAAAGATGATTTTTTTAATCGATTAATTGTTTTTTTGGATCTGATTATTTGCGACTTGTAGTGAGAGATCTGATCTGCTCGATTTGTATGCATTACTGTTTCATATCTGTTCATCGTTGTCAGATCTGATTTTCTAGTACATTTCTATGGTGGAACTGTATTGGTTTACTTATTTGTTAATTGTAGGTTTGTATCCTTTAGATCTGGACGGTTCTGATTGGTCTATGAAGTTTGTGTTTGTTTTATTTGGTTTAGGTGATTCTTTGCTGTCGTTAATTCAAAGTTTTTGAAATTTTAAGTGAATACTCTTGATAAATGTATGAATGGGACACTCTTATGTTCATTTGCGCTCGATGACGAGTAATAAATTGTCGATTCTGGTAACAAAGAAATGATTTTTTTTTTTTGTTAGTCTTAAAAATTGTGAACTGTTTAGTCGGACCTATGATTACTGAATGTTATTTTGGATGATATGGTTTTCAATTTCGTCGGTGTTTACGATTTGGTTTAATGCGTACTGTGATTCAATTTTTTGTCATAGGTGTTGGGGTTTTAATTCTCAAACTTGAAGTCATTTATTTTATAGCATAGGGATTGAATTCTTTATTGCTTAGGTGCAGCTTTTAGTGAGTAATACGCAGATTACCATCTGATATGTTGACAGTTCATATTTACTACCACTTAAGCTTTCATGAAAACCCAACTTTTTTTATTAAAAAAATGTTTTTTTTAACTCCCCGATTTGACGAGGTTGTGGTTCTATTTGAAGTCTTGATGGATGTTTGGATATTCTTTTGTTCCTTGATAGTACCATGACGTTGGCTGCATCTATGACAAAATAGTGCAAAGTTCATCGCACATTTTATAGAATAGATGATCTGTGTCTGATATTTAATTGTTTTCTGATTATTGATGTCAATAGACCTGAAGATTGAGGCTCGTCCTCTATTTTTATTTGTCTATCTGGAAGTACAAATGATTTTTTTAACTGGTTTTATGGTCTACTTGATGCTCTTATACATAATTGACAGTTTTGGTCAAGTAGTATCATTTACATCAGGAATGGTTATTATTTTTGGTTATCGTGGTAGATTCTGTTTCTGATACGGTATATGTACATTCTTGTAGGGCAAGTGACAATGGTTGATCAGGTTCAACATCCTTCTGTCGTCCAGAAGGTAGCTGGCCAGCTCCTTCAGCAATCTATCCAGGGTTACGATAATGGCTTCCAAAGACCAGGAATGTACCAAAGACGTGCTTATGGGAACTACACTAATGCTGCACTGCAGTATCCCTTCATGCCAGCATGCAGAGCTACCACTGATATGTCTTTGGTTCCATCAACTGCATCACCCATCTTTGTTCAAGCCCCTGCGGAGAAAGGCCACTTTCTGATTGATTTTCTCATGGGTGGAGTCTCTGCTGCCGTGTCTAAAACTGCTGCTGCTCCAATTGAGCGTGTCAAGCTGTTGATTCAAAACCAGGATGAGATGATCAAAACTGGTCGTTTGTCTCAACCCTACAAGGGCATTGGGGAGTGCTTTAGCCGTACAATCAAGGAAGAGGGTTTTGGTTCATTGTGGAGAGGGAACACTGCCAATGTTATCCGTTACTTCCCAACTCAGGTTTGTGATGTTATTTTTCTACTAAATGTTCCATTGGCAAAGAAAAGTTTTGATGCGTACTTGTACTAAAATCGATACCTGGATTTGTCGTAGGCCTTGAACTTTGCATTCAAAGATTACTTCAAGAGGCTGTTCAACTTCAAGAAAGACAGGGACGGTTATTGGAAATGGTTTGCTGGTAACTTGGCTTCAGGAGGTGCTGCTGGTGCTTCTTCTCTTTTCTTTGTCTACTCTTTGGATTATGCTCGTACTCGTTTGGCTAATGACGCTAAAGCTGCAAAGAAGGGAGGAGAAAGACAATTCAATGGTCTGGTTGATGTCTACAGGAAGACATTGAAATCTGATGGAATTGCCGGTCTTTACCGTGGATTCAACATCTCTTGTGTTGGAATTATTGTCTACCGCGGTCTCTACTTTGGACTGTATGATTCACTGAAGCCTGTTGTCTTGACTGGAGGCTTGCAGGTTAGTGAATTTCTTTTATTTATTCACTTACCTTTTTGTCATGGTTATATATTCTTATGATGGTGTTGGCTTTGTTTATGTTAGTTGCTAGCTCAATTTTGGTTTTTATTACGTTCTGTGTGATTGTTGAATATCTTGTATGTGTGCATATTGTTATGGCATAATATTTCTTATGTTAGTCATTCATTTCCCTTTGAGAAGGGACTATTAATTTTTCCAAAGGTATAATGATGTAAGCTGTTCTGTTTATCATTTTTGGCTTTGCTCTATTCTAATGCTTTCTTTGTGAAGCATTACAAAGAATTGTATGAAGTGTCTATTTATGTTGGTTTTTAAAGAATGCTATGCCACAATGTTCGAATCTGTTGCCCACAATCATTATCTGGTTTCAGTTGTGACACGGTGCTTTTTTGTTTTGAAAACTACAGGATAGTTTCTTTGCTAGCTTTGCCCTCGGTTGGCTCATCACCAATGGTGCTGGTCTTGCATCCTACCCAATTGACACTGTCCGCAGAAGAATGATGATGACCTCCGGTGAAGCCGTCAAGTACAAGAGTTCCTTGGATGCCTTCCAACAAATCTTGAAGAACGAGGGTGCCAAGTCTCTCTTCAAGGGTGCTGGTGCAAACATCCTCCGTGCTATTGCTGGCGCTGGTGTGCTCTCTGGTTATGACAAGCTTCAGCTGCTTGTGTTTGGCAAGAAATACGGATCTGGTTCCGGTTAAGAATATTTTTCCTCCCAAGCCATATTAGCTTTTAGATGGTGATGAAAATCTTTTTGAGTTTTTGAAGAACTCGTTTCGGCAAAATTTTCTTAAAATAATTCAGTTATAGGGGAGTTAATCCCAAACCGAATTTTACTGCGGGATTGAGTTTTGTTTCCCATAAACCAGATTATTTGAGTGGTGAAAAATTCCATTCATCTTGAAGTTTCATTTATGTGATTTGCTAGTTTTTTATGCGTGCTTCTGTTTGCTTTGTCAAGTTTATGAAATCTATACCGATTCATCATTCTTCTTTCATTGATGTTGAATTGTTGTGCTCAAATTTTTGTTTCTGAGATTCGGCTTACTGTTGAAGGGAATTGATTTACGCGCCCCTTATTTTTTTATTCTTTTTACACGCCTGCTTATTGCCGGCGACGGAAACGAACAAGTGGTGTGCAAGAGGGAAAAATGGTACAAGCGAAGGTCATTACCTTACTGTCTGTTACTGTGAATTGAAGTAGCAAAACTGTAGAAGTGTGAAACTTAAGGGGGTGGCTTAGTGGAAAGTAGCAGAAGTGTGAAACTCTTAAATCGGTGAACTTTCGCGGATGCGATTTTTGGGGCAACCGGCTACTGTTTGACTCAAGTGTTAAAATATTATTTGCGCCACATGTGGTATCGGAACTGCTGGAGAAAGGGATTATTTTTTTCAAGAATGTGGGGTGAGATTCTGAGATACCCCTACTAAAAAAAAAAAAACGTATTTCATGATCTTTGTGAGCCTCGAGTGGTTTAATTTTCCACTAACTTTTTGCTGAAAAATAAAGTTACAATGGATTCGTTCGTCTCAATTGGAGAAATGATTATGAAGATAGAGGAATCAAACCTTGATCCATGATGCCCTTTGAAAATCTAGTCTTCATTGTGTTTGTTTCATTGACTGCACGTCTAACCATCCATTGCTTTAGCTTCGCGTCGGAGCATAGTAAAATTTTTGTGCTAAAAATGAAATACACTGGCTAAAGATGAAAGGCCAAAACTGATGTCATGTTCTATGCTATTCAAAAACGAAAGACCAAAGAAGGGAGGGTCCAAAACGATTATGTCATTGCTTATCATTCACGTGTATTGTTACCCAAGGCTTTTAGCTTCCCTCCCTCCTTGAAAAAGCCCATTTAAAAGGTATTTCATCTTTAAGGATGTTCTTCGATCTGTCTACGGATCCGATCAAGTTTGATCTGTATTTCGGGTCCATTATAATGGGATTATCAAGTTTGGTTTGTATTATCGGATCTGACATATCGATCTATATACAGTAAACATTGATTTCATAGTGAATTGGATCCTCGTTGGATATAATTTATGATCTAAAAAAGATCAAAATATCACCATTAACATTGTTCTTTTAATAAACGTATTTTGAATGCATAAAAAAGTCTTCAACTTCTATTACAGGCTCGTATAATATTATATAAATCAATAATAGGTTACGGTCTTACTCGGATAAGTCATATTGGAAGTTTCGATCATTGACATATCTAAATGTGCTTACTAAACATAGGAATACAATATCATACACCTCCTTAAACCTCTAATTACACAAACCAAAGAGACCTTAAGGTAAATGTTTGTACAAGGATTTAGGCAAATTTAGGTAGAAATATGTTACAAAATATTTAGACGGAGAGATTAAAAATTCACCACACTACATGACTATCAAAAACCGCTAACACAAAGGATTTTCAAAATACTTATTTCAAGTATTCGTATGCAAATTCCTTTGTGCATCCCGTCTAGTCATTCCAAATACATTTATCTAATGTTTTTATTTTGTGCATCTCTTACTAAATGTAGTCTAATCACTCAGTAGTTTAAGAGCATTTCCAAGGGAAACGTCAAATTCAAAATCAAATTTTAATTTGATGGTTGATTTGGTAACTTTACATATTGTCAATATTTTCCTTCCATCCGATGTGCCAAAATTTATTGCTTCATTTATGTTTTTTTAAACAAAAATAATAAAAGTTGAGTTGTTGTTGGTTTAAAAATAATAAAATAATGCTTAAATATGCTAGCATTTAAGGTAATGCAAGTGGAATGTCTTTGGAAATAGCAAAAACCATATTTGAAGACAGCTTCAAATATGACATCTTTTTGTCCATGTCAGTTGAAGTAAACGGTACGTCATTTGTTACGCTTATATGTCTATGTGACATTTTTTACATCTCCATTGGAGATAGTCTAAGCCTCAACCATTATGATTATAAAGGATGGATTTATAGTTCAACTTTTTTGCACAACTTTCGGCACACGTTTTTATGGCCCACTTTGTAATATCAGGACCCGTTTGTTTGACCGGATTAGGAAGGATTGGACTGGACTAGACTGTAATCCCTTGTTTGGTCAGCACCAGGATTAGGTTTAATGACCTTAGGTCGGACTCGCTAGGATTATACACCTCCTTACGAGTTCTTAACGAGGATCCCCAATTTCGGGCGGACTCGTAAGCCCTTCTGATAGAGAGAAAACCGCGAGATAGTCACTCGTCCAAGAACCCCCCAAGGTCGGTCGTCCTGCTCGTCCTCATCTCTGCGTCTTTCCTCATTGTTGTCCTTGCCTTGCTCCCTCATCGTCGTCCCTATCATCTACCATTTTCAAACCCAGATCCCACAAAATTGGAAACAAAAGGCAAAAATTTCTGCAATATTTCCATTTTCAAAACTAGATCCAAATCCAAAATTCAGAACAAAAAAGCGAAAAAAAAAATACAAAATTGATGTGCGTTTGAAACGCTCAGCAGCTGTGCTCACACTCCACCTAGTCCAGACTCCCTGATCGTAGACCTTTGCTAATGATGCTGGAGAAGCAGGCCCATGAAAACCCAAATGACCCAGACTCTGAATGGGTTCTAATTTGCCAATTGGTCCCCAAAAAAAATTAAGAAGAAAACAGGGAGATGAGCAGAGAGAAATATGAAGAAAAAGATGGAAGAAAACAGGGAGATGAGCAGAGAGAAATAGGAAGAAAAAGATGGAGATGAAGAGAGAGAGAGAGAGAGAGAGAGAGAGAGGCGCGAAGAAGAAAGAGGAAGAAACAGAGGGAGAGGGACAGAGCAAACTTGGAAAGAAATGGGGAGATTAGCGGAAAAGAATCAGGAATGGGGATGGGTGGTTTCTAGAATGAAAAAAAAGATAGTGGTAGTAATAAAATATTACTAAATGTGTATTAAATAATATAAAATATTAATAAAATATGAATTAAAAATATATTTGTTATTATCTAGCTTTTTAGTCCGACACTGCACCAAACGCCTCACTAAATTAGTCTAGCTTAGTCTAATCTAAGCCAGTCCAGCTTAGTCCCTGAAGCTAGTCTAGTCCGAGATAGTCCGGTGCAACAAACGCACCCTCAATGATATGAACCATCTATTTTTTAGAACATCATTTATTAATGAATATAAGTCTATAAAGAAACCTAAGCCCTTAATCCAATGGTCATATAGATTCAAATTTGGGTTATGTTTGATGGACATGTTTTTTGAGGAAATGTCTAAAAGATAGACAGTTGGAGTGTTGAAGTACATTACGAAATTGCTGCCACAAAAATATGTGTCAAAAGTTGTGTAAAAGAAGTGGTGTCACGGATTCGGCCATAATTATATTATAATCGTGATTAAGACTTGATTAAAAACAAAAATAATCTTAGCTTTAATGAAGTTGACTCAACATATATACTTTGGAATAACTAATCTCAGCCCTTTACGTTTAATTTTGACCAGCTTTTTTGTTGGAAGCTCCATGAATTCCTTGCTTCGAGTACAAGGCCCTATGTGCCCATATGGTCCCAGAGAACTCAATTCACCACAACTAGCATTTGATCTTATTTATATATACATATTCAATGAGCTTTATGACCCCAACAAACCAACTTATTTAATTTAGGGAATTAATATATCTCTCTAGGGAACAACGGTTTCTCTTCTTTTTATTTCTTGGTCCCAACTGCTACCTGCCTTAATACATGTTTGGATTAAAAAAAGAGAAAAAAAAGTTGAATGTCACATTACTCTTGTGCCTAATTTGAATGCCTTTTCTTTTTTTTTTTTTTTTTTTTTTTTTGACAAATGATAACATTGGTGGCCTAATTTGAAAGTAAAAAGTGTGTTTCAATCCAATATACATCGTCATGTGGAAAAAAAACATGACATTATTGGATCAAGACGCCATGTTATAGTAAATCCGTTTGATGTCTTTCTCCCAATTTTTGGGTACTGCATCTTGAGTCATGTGATGAGATTAGTACAACTAATCAGTTGTCTCAACTTTTTTTAAGGATTGATTATCCTACAAAATACTAATAAAAATGATAGACATTTCCCTACATTTTGTCGGACCACTTGCCTCACACGGACGTAAAATGCACGTGCTTGACGCAAAAAAACTTATAACCTAAATGGCGACAGGTGACATCGCCCTGATTGTCACATGGCCTCAGACGCAGGGTCAGGCTATTCACGCCCGACTCCTCATGTTTTGCATAAGATTCTTTCGTTGGATGAAGTATTGACTTATTCAAGTTAAAATATTTTGCTCCATTTTTATATATGTGCTAGAACAACAACCCTTACCAATGGTTCAATCAAAATGCTATCATATTATTTTGTATTGCGTAGAAACAAAGCTTTCAATGGACCCATATAATACTCAGCCACACCTTTTCTTTCTAAAGAAACCAATGAACGAATGACTTAGACAAAAGTAAATACATAATAAAGTTTGTAATGACTACTTAAGGCATCATTCAAAAGTGAAAAGTTCACTTATGTTTTTTTTTTAATACAATGCTATTATTTACATGAAGAAATAGAAGAAATTAAACTACATAATGGGCTGGTCATATAAATCTGGTTCAATTACCCTAGAAAGAAACGAGAGTTGTTAAATTAGATATTCTATTAGCCACTAACAAGATACAAACCTACGTCCTCATGTAAGCTGTTTGGGAAAAGAAACGAGAGTGGTAAAGAGTTATTTGCTTATCTAATGTTTGTTTGGAAGGAGATACTTTTGACATTAATTAAGCTTATCTTGTTGCACTTTAGAAAGCTGTTTGGGGAGTAGGGGCCGACAACTTTTTCTTTTAGTTGAACAAATTGTAGGGATCAGAAACCTTCAAGATTTTATTACAGCGCAGTTCTGATCTGAGATGTACGGCAAAGATTCAATAGAAGAAAGAGACGGATCTTTGGTAAGTGCGGCGGCCCCCCCCCCCCCCCCCCCACCCCCACCAGAAGATCTCACCGGCGGTAAAAACGGCTTTTACCCCTCCCTCTGCCAAGCCTTGTTCAATCACTCAATGCCAACCATCCATCCATCCGTATATCACATGTTTTTTACTTTTGTCTTTTCTGAGATAAAAAACATTCTTCTTTCTTAATTTTCTTTTCCCTCCCTCCAATCTTAAGTATAAACTTTGAGACTGTCAAACAGCTATTTCGAATCACTGAGTACTGAGGAGAGCTTTTTAGTTTAATTTTTTTTTTTTTAAATTTATAGAGATGTAAAATTGAAAGAGGTTTCTAATTTTATAGAGATGCAAAATTGAAAGAGGGTTTTAATTTTATGTGTTTTTTTTTTCCTTCAATTTTAGTTCATGTGTTATAAACATATCGATTTAATCAGTGTGTTTTAATACCTAAACAATTTCGATTGTTTTGGTTAAATTTGAGTTAATGTCTGCACACACAGCGCCCACTGTTCGAATACACATAATTGATCAGAAATGATCAAAGAATTTAAACACACAATAAAATTAATCAAACTAAAAACACAAGTCCCCAAAATTGAAATTAGAGCAAAACATAAACATATCATTCCCCATAATCACATCAAACTATGATAAACATCAGTATCATGGACCAAAACTCCACAATGCACAATGTATGAGATGCACCGTTTTAGTAGATTGCTAGATTTATCAACTTTATTCCAAACATTTAAATCTAACTAACGTTGCATCTCATATACACCGGTGTATAGAGAAAGTAGTCTATAAGCCGTCCTAAATAAATACTAGTATTAATTACATCAAGTGCAATGGTGTAGCATAGATAGAGTAGACTGTAGAGACAGCGGTAGCAAATAGGAATTAGGAAGATTGTTGTTGTAATCTTGTTTTGTTTAATATCAAGTTAGCGTGGTAGAGCTAGCTGGAGACAACAAAACATAACACATAACTCAGAAGGGAAGCGTGTTCGTGAAAATTTCACATGTAGCTGCTCCTCAGCACAAAAGCCAAACGCAACACACAAAAAACGGATAACACAATACAATTCTAGAGAGAGCAACTCAAACACAACACAGAAAGCCTCTCTCTCGCTCTCTCTCTCTCTCTCCCTCTCTCTCTCTCTCTATATATATATATATATATATATGTCAAGTGCAAACTCAAATCTCTCTCTGAGTTGAAGCAAATTTTCTCAAGAAATTAAGGGGAAGAAAATTTGAAGTTAGAAAGAAAGAAGACTGCAGTTTCTCTTACTTATCCTCCGAGCTGCCCATTTTTGCTTCACAGCGAAATGTGAAGGGAGTTTTGGCTTAAAAGTAAGGTACCGCTTCTGCTTCTTTACACAATCTTGTCATGCGTTTGGCTACCGAGAGAATCAAAGCAGAAGGCAAAGAAAAGAAAATGAAATTTTATGTCTTGAAGTTCTTTTCTTTCATTTTCTTAGTAGCCAAACAGGAATGTAAAGTTAGGAGATGAAACATGGCTTTATATTCTGCTTCACTATTTCTGAGAATGTCCATGTTTGCCCTAAATTTTGCAAATTTTAGAATATATGTTGTAATTTGTCATTAATTATTGCATACAAAGATTTTGTTTTGAATTTATAGTGAAAGTTTCTTAGTCTATGGGGATAGTGCTACAATGTACACATAAATATATACACAAATATGAATTTACAGTGAAAGTTTTTTTTTTTAATTTCCATTTTTTTAGCACAAGTATTGAAAGATTTTGGTTCCATTTTGTAGATTTTTTATGTGAATCTCGGTTTGATAAGTGGTGCAAAAATGAATGAGAATGGACATATGGAAGTGCATTACCTAGACACCGGCTTTCCTTACACACCTACCGACGGCTTCATGGGTTTCTTTGACGGTTTTTCTCATGTACCGATGAATTATGGTCTCGCCATGCCAATGCATGATCAGGCAAGTTTTCTTTTTCCATTTTTGATGTGTTCTTTTCTTGTGAAAGTTATTCTGTGATGACATTATGTTCGCCGCCTCATAAGATTGTTTTAGATCCATCTTGCTTGTAAATTTGGAAAGCTGGTGTTTGTTCAGATGCATTTGCTTTAATCTTTTGTCTGGAATTCATGAGATATCGGAATGAGCTGGGGAAGCTGAAATGTATTATTGCCTTTACTGAGTGTCAACGTATTCGTTACAAATATTCAGAACTATACAGTACATTGTGATTTTGGTTGGATTAAAGATATTGCCATATACCTTTTTTGCTGAGTGAAATACTGTATTATTTTCATGAACTGAAATTTTAGTATTTGCTGAAAATGCTAATCTTTACATGTTGTGTGTCCAGGAAACTGCATACTGGTCAATGAACATGAATTCGTACAAGGCTTTACCATCCGGTCCGGAGAGTACTTATTACGGTACTTATGAGGTAAATGATCATTTACCAAGCATGGACGTCAGCAGGGGGAGTTGGGAATACCCTTCAGTGATGAATGCAGAAGAGCCTGCAAACACCGACTCACAGCTAGAAGATGCTGCCATGGAAGCGCAAGCTACACCTGAGGAATGTTAGTCAGAAACTTCTGTTTATTTGTAATCTTATACTGAAAATTGGTTTTGATTGATCACGCTTTGTCATGCTTTGCTCCTTGCTTTTTTAGGTATTCAGAATCAGCAAAATACAAGTACTTCTGAGGTATGGATCCTCCTTTGTGGTTTGTGAAATTGTACGTTTTTCTTTCTGCTGGATTATTTTGGTTAGTTTAGATACATATTTAGTTTCCGTTATTAAGTCTACGAATTTGTTTTTGGAATAAATGCACTTCTTTTCGAACTTGAAGTTCAAAAGGAAGTGCATTTATGCTAAAGTTTAGATGCATATTTAGTTTGCATTATCAAGTCTTGGACTCCTGCACTGCAGTTATGCTAAAGTTCAACCTTTTGCTCTCTGTATATCTGCAGGTTGCATGGCAAGAGGACATTGATCCTGATAACATGACCTATGAGGTTCGTTATGTATACCTTATTCTATTATCCTGCATTCTACTGTGACATGGGTTTTCCGGATGAAGTAAATCTTGTTGGAAGTAGAAATTCGTTACCGTTTTGTTCCCACAAGAGACTTATTAAGCATAAACACAAACCTGGGCAGTTGCACGTCCCACACATACCTTTGTTCGTCTGCCTCTTCGAAGTTAGTAACGCATGAAACTGGCTTTTCATGATTCTTTAGACTGTGAAGGCGAACGATGTAGGTACTTTGAGGCTTCAGAAACTATTATATCACATTGTGATATATAGCATAGAAAATTACTTCAATATTGGATTAACTTCTTTATACCCAGCTCAAATTAAGATTATGAGACATTCTTTAATTAGCCATTTTTGCAATATAGATTGGGGGTACTTAAGGCAAGCGGTTTCATTGATCTTGTACATTGGCTTTTCTTTGTTTATTTGCATTGGTTTGACACGTCTAGTACAAACTACAGGATTTTCCAAAATTTTTATGAATGTTAAATGAAATGTTTTATTTTATATATTGGCCCCAGGAATTACTTGACTTGGGTGAGGCAGTTGGCACTCAAAGCCGAGGTCTTTCCGACGAACTTATTAGCTTGCTTCCATTGTCAAAATACAAGTGTGGAAACTTCTTTTTAAGGAAAAAATCCGGAGAGAGGTAACATTCTGATTCATGGACAGTTGAGTAATGAGAATTTATTTTCCTAAAACAATAAAAACCTGTTTTCCGACCTTATCTTTTCCTTGTCTCAGAAGTAAATATGATGGCCTCTATTTTCATTTTTAGTTCTCTAGACAATCTGGATATCTGTCTGGTATTATACTGAATGTGGTAGTGTCCCAATGAGAAAATTCTGTCATACTAACGCAAATAATCTTGTCATAAACACTTTTTTTTTTTTTTGAGTTCATCTTGTCATGAACTCTAAACCTAACAGAAATGAGAAATTTTCTCTGCTCGAACTCTATCATCATCTACAAAGCACTTGACACATAAACCTATTTATCGAGCGATTGAAAATGTGATTTCTCGAGAAGAGTTGTCTTAGAAACCTCTATGATGAACCCTAATCCTTTAAAAATGTAAAACATATGGTGATGCTTTTGATTTTAGTTACCGTCTTAAAAGTGTTTTCCCAAAAAAAATAAAATTATTAGCATATAATTGCTCTGATAAAATGGGCAAGTTCGTGGCGCACCCTAATTAGTCTCCTTTATTTGATGATGATTTGTCCAGCTGGTTTTTGCTGTAGAAGTTATCAAACACTTCTTTTCCAATTCTTTTGTTTGTTTCCAGAAAACTTGATGCAGGATTCTTTTTGACCAAAAAAAGAAGAAGAAGAAGAATCTCCTTTTTCTTTTAGTCTTTTGGAATTTGCCCCTTGATGCGACTTTTTCCACGAGCAGGTGTGTGATTTGCCAGATGCAGTATAAAAGAGGGGATCGACAGATCACATTGCCATGCAAACATGTCTACCATAGCGAATGCATCAGCAAATGGCTCGGTATCAACAAGGTAGGCCAACGCCTTAAAGTCATGGATTTCAGAATGCAGAATATCATTATTTTCTTTCAATTTGATGATCCATCCCGCTAACTCACGCTCATTTCTGTTTCTATATTTGTTTAGGTATGCCCAGTTTGCAACCTCGAGGTTTTCGGTGAGGAGTCAAGGCATTAGAGCACCAATTTGGAAAACAAAATTAGGCAAAATCTATGTCCATTTCCTAGCTGAAGCTGAAATTTTACCTTGCTTCCCTTCCATATAGTTTGGTTATTTTTTCTTTGCCTAATGCCTATACAGAGTAGTTAAAAACTATGGTCCTCCTACCCTTTTATCTCTTTCGTTTAACACGCTCTGGTGAAGTAGTAGAGAAAACAAGCCCTTTCTCTTTTCGTTTAACGCGCTCCGGTGAAGTACTAGAGAAAACAAACCCTATAATTCAACCTCCTATAAGTGAATATGAGATTCAGATTAGAGATTGTCAAAAAATGCACCTTTTAGCCACTCTTTTAGCTTCTTGCAAATCGCCAGACAAATTTATATTGTGCGTAAAATCACTTATTCGTGTCGAAGCTCGAGGCATGCTTTGGTTTATTTCAGCTTGTGTTCTTGAAATTGTTGTTACGAGAAAATATGCCCGCGCGTTGCTGCGAGACTTGAATGCATCCGCCTTAACTACATAAATAAGACATATTTAACCTGAATAAATTAAGACACATGCACCATGCACTCGTCTCTTAATTATAAGAAAACTTGTTTGCAATACTGAGAAAAAGCTTATTATTGTTGATAAAAATACACACGACACCTATGGATCATGCCATAAAAATTACACCATGAAAAATCCAGAGACCAAAATCCCTGCCGGCATAATTTATTCACATCAAATTTAAATTCTAACATCATACGATCAAATGTTAATCAAACACACAATCTCAAAAAGCTGAAACCATGTTAAGTAAAAGAAATAGAAGTCTTCTCAAAAAAAAAAAAAAAAAAAGAAACAGAAGGAAAAGAGTGAAGATGTAAGCATTGATAAGAATATGAAAAGTGGCAGCACTGATATCATGCACAAATAGGACAATGAAATATCAGAACCAGCAGCAACATATAGAACCAAGAAGGAAAAGAATTGATAAATAAATAAATAAGAAATAGGATAGAGGCACAAACCAACGACATGAGCTCAGTTTTTTCACCATGAATTTTGCATGGCCTAAAATCAAGAAAAGGACCAGGATTTTGAAGTGGACGCCCGCAGTCCGAATGACAGCGATCATCCCTCTTTTGATGGTCCAGAACTGACCCGGGACACTCATACGAAATCCAAAAAGGCAGCATTATCTGGAAAGAACATGCGAAGCCGTCAACAACAACAAAGTAAATATATAGTTCCATAGATGCAAACAAAATAACACTATGGCATGATATTTGATTAAGATCAGTCTCTACCAATTTGATGGCAAAAACACACCTCTCCCATACGGGAATGAACCTAACCATTTAACGAAAAAAAGACGAAAACCCATGCGGGAATGAACCTAACCACACTGCATGCACTCACATAGACTACATACACACACTCACACGCACTGAAGAATGAACGCATTCTATTCAGTTAGCACCATTCAACTTTAAAAGCAGTGAGACCTTCCAAAGGCACAGCCTAACTGGCCTTGGTTCAAATAACCAAATTGAGAACAACAATTCAATTTTAGAAAAGCTGTACAGAGGGAAAACAAAAAAGAAAAAAAAAAAAAAGAGACAAAACAATCCTATAACCACAACTGAAAAACAAAATCAAAATGAACAAAATAAAATATCAGTAGAGCATGAACACTAACTAACATCCTTTGGAAACATGTGCTGGTTACGTATAATATATATGTGCATAAATTAAGAAAATGGCTTGAATGCCCTAGCAGTGGTCTTTACGCTGAACCAAATCACTATTAGGTTAATTGTATTGATTCACGCATCTTCTTTTATGTCTAAATCTCTACTAAATTGCCCTACGAAAATGACATAAAACTAATTAAAATTCCCAATATATTTGAGAAATACAACTTTTAAAAGTGTGAGAATATATGCAGCACCAGGATGTTGCAGAACTCACTGCCCCAATTTAAGATTCGGTTTTTGTCCAATGTATGTATATGCTTAGATACATCTGAGAATTTGCTTTGCAACAGTTGCTACTCTCATCGTCTTTTGAGAGAGATAGATACAAAGGTAAGGATTACAATGGGGAATAGTTAAGTATCCCTCTAAAATACTAAAGAAAACCATACCTAGAACGGAGTAAACAACTGTTTGTCTCCATAGCAGTTTCTCAAAGCATTTATGCTGTCAGAAAGATAGTGCTCCACTCCAGAAGGATGGACAAATGTACCAGATGGAGACTGACCCAAAGAAAACATAACTAAAAGTTAGCATCCGATGAACAATTAAGGTGATGCAAAAGGGCAACACGTGATGTGAAATTATTATACCAAAATATCCAAGGTCTGTTAATCTAATCACCCAATAAAATAAAACAGAAATTAAGCACAATAATATCAAAATTAAAAGGAAGGAATAACATGAAACCTTGTGCATAGAATGTTCGTGAGAATGAATCACACAACAATCAAGGGTGGACAAATCACAAAAGTGACAATTAAAGGGCACCTAACGGACACCCCCATCTCTTTCTCTGCAATCGCCAAAATCCCTCGGGTTTGAGGAAGCAAATGGAAAACGAAATGTTTTTCCATCCCCTACCCATACCCAAACCTCTTTTACCCGTTCCCTTTACCCTCGCAGAAAATCCTCCCATCTCTCTCTCACCATTGTCCCATCTCTCTGTCTGCAAATCGCAGAAAAGAAACCCTAAACAAATCCCTGAAATCCCTCGCCTAAATCCTCCCACATTTCTCTCTGACACCCCCTATTTCTCTCTCTGCAAAACCTAAACCAGATCTCCTAAATCCTATCTCAGACACCCCACAAACAGCAAAGAAGCCAAGATATTAAAGCAATCTCTACATAATACTTTGGAACAATGAAACAAAATGGTACTTACTTGTTCCTTGTCCAAAACCGTTGATGCCGCTGCACATTGTTATCAATTGTGGGTTTATCAAATCCTTCATGGCTTAGACTGCATGAAGAATTAGAATCTAAAAGATAAATATATGCTGTAAATCATCATATAAATGTAACTGCATTTAAAAAAAAAAAAAAAAGGTAATGAAAAAATTGAATTCTATTTCATCATTATGTAACTGCATGAAAAGTTACATTGAATGCAGACTCAATCAATTTCCCCAAAGTCATTGTTAAGTGAAAATCAATACCAAACCAATAAATACCACCATTGAATTTGGCAAAACCCAAAAACAAAATACATAAATTTACTAATATAATCACAGAAAAACATGAAATTTGAGCACCCAATTGGCCAAGTTAAAGGATAAAAGCACTCACATCATCATAGTACTCTTTGGGAAGATCTTCTAATACTGGTTCTTCCTTTTTCTTGCTCTTCCTCATAACTGCCATTAAAAAACCCAGAGAAGCACACAAATTCAGAAAAGATAAGGTCCAAAATTGCCATAAAAAATCCAGAAAGCACACAAATTTATTAGAAAGAAAAGTTCAAATTACAAAAACCAACTGATGTGAGTGAGTAGTGAGAGGTTATATTAGGCACCTGAAACACGTTTTGGTTACAATTGAAAGGGCCAGAGCCTTGCATGCGAGGAAGATGACGATAGGATTCCAGAGATAGAGAAAGGAGGAGTAAGACGATGGAGGTGAGAGAAGGGAGACGACGGCGAGAGGGGGATAGGACAGAGGTGAGTGCGAAAGTTTCTGCTTGTCTACAAAATTGGCAAAATTGGCACACAGGTTCACAACTCGTCGTCTTCCCTTGATCAATGACTCCTTTAAATATCCAAATGATCAAGGTCGATCGTGCTCGCAGAATATTTGATGAGCTCCTTTTGGTAATCCACCTAAAACAAATAAGCACAATATCTATGTAAACTGGCATTTCACTCAATTATACATTAGTTATGGCATCTTTGGAACTAAATGACTTCAACCTTAATATCCTATAAGCATTATGTTTCTATATTTTAAATCCTGTTATGATAACAGGTAAATATAGATGATACAAAAGTAATTTAGTTTCATCATGCATATTTTCGCACTATTTAGTAAAGAACTCGGCCGGACTTGATTTCGAATAACATTCACAATTTCATATAGAATTTCAAAAGCCAGAGACTTTAATGTAAATTACAATAAAATTTCACAAAGAAAGCAAATTGTAATATAAGTCTGATCTACAATTCGGATTTACCTGGATATGGTGATTTACGTTTTCATTGGAATTTTTGCATGCATTTACATCTGATGAAAAAAATAATACATCATTAGTTGGCAGGAAGAAACTTTGATAAGCAGATAAAGAAGCAAGATTGAATATAAGTTTCGTGTACCCTAAAGTTGTTTGTTCTTGCTACAGAATACTCGTATCTGTTGCAGCCACTTCTATTTTCTTCATGGTTTCAGTAATGGTATGCTTGGGTCCAATTCTTGTTGTCTTCTATTTCTCATCCTAAATTAAGTTAACAGTTCAACATTATTCGTTATAAGCTAAAAAAGTAGGATTAGTTATTTTAGTAAATCTATTTCTTGTAAACTTGCCTGTTCCTCGAACATACCTGACAAATCGAGATCATTTGACATGGCTATCAATTGGAATGCATTCATAAAACTCGAGGATTTGGGAATTATTGTCTCCACCACATTTTCCTGCAATGAAAATAGCAATTGTAACAAAAATCAAATATTTGGATCGAAGGTAAGATTCTAGCATTTTCTCCGTATCACAATCATGCAGAGCTTTTACCTCAATTGAATCAAATCCAACACTAACCCATCACAGCTCGATGATCACTCAGAACACTGAATGCAAAAATCAACAAAATTTCACCATTTTAAATTATAATTCGTTTCATATTCTTTAATCCATTGAAAAAGCAAAAAATTAAAATTAAAATAAAAGTGAACCTGGTGGTCGTGGGTGCCGCCGCCGATGAGGAGGGTTGAAAGGATTGATTTTAGCTTTTTCATTGAAAAGCTGGCTTTCTTCTTTTCCTTGCGAATCAGATTCTATTATGTGTAGCTCTTCTTTTTTGTTCCTTCAAAATTTTGTTCAACATTCGCCTGAGGAGAGGGGAAATGGTTCAGAGCGAGGTATCTCCATTGCTGCGACCTTGTCCATTGAACTTTCTGCAGTTGCTTTTAAGCTTCGCTCCCTCCCTTCCTCCCTCCCTCTGCAAGTCGCATGCCTTCCCCTCACCAAACCCTTCTCTCTCTCCCTCCCCCTCCATCATTCCCTCTCTCTCCTCCTCCCTCCCTCCCTCCTCTCTGCAAGTCGCATGCCTTCCCCTCACCAAACCCCTATCTCTCCATCTCCATCCCTCCTTCCCTCTCTCTCCTCCTCTCTCCCTCCCTACTCTCTGCAAGTCGCATGCATTCCCCTCACCAAACCCCTCTCTTTATCCCCCTCCCTCCTTCCCACTCTCTCCTCCTCTCTGTAAGCAGCATGCCTTCCCACCAAATCCCACACCGAGCCACCGATCCCACCGAATGCAACCCTAACTGACAACAATGCCCACCTAACTTTTACCCCCAACCGTGTGATGTTAACACCAGACGGGCATTCCCGTCATTCGAACTGATGATGGCATCTTCGTAAAAAGCTAAAAGCATCTGAGTAGCAATCTTGTAAATAAACTGAAATGTGGTCCAAAACACTGTTCATATGAATAGTGCGATTTCCCCTCCTACTTTAGACTAAAGTAATATCAGATTCATGTCAATTTTAATACTTGGCTAATTGATGGGGGACTTGACTTGAGGAGACTGAGGTGGATCAGATCTTGTTTGTGATTATCAAATTCACTTTTGGGTTCAGTGAAGTTGATGATTTGGTACTGATTCGATCCATTTATATATTAAGGGTGTTGTGTTTTTTCATTTGACATAAAAATCTTAATAAGCAGAAACTGACTAGAAGAGCAAAAAGAAAGCTACTGGCACCCTAAATTTTTTGTTCAGTTTGGTAGATATACCAGTAGTCTAAATTTTTGAGAAATGTTGATAAATGTATAGAGGTATTGGTGAAAATATTGGTTTAAAATATAAAATCATGAATGTTTTATAAAAGTATATAAAATAATGGAAGCTTCAATTATGTTTCCCTCAAAGATGTCTCCCACATAGTATAGTTAATAGGAGTGTGATATTCATACACTTCATTTTACTTCTCATACATCTTTTCAATTTTTGGCCGTCGAATCGGATGAATTGAAAAAGATTAACGGACAGAAATTATCAAGGGTCTGTAAGAAGTAAAAATAAAGTGTGTGAATAGCACACCCCTAGATAATATTGTCCTAAAATGTGATACATCAAGCAAATCTTATAAAGCTTCACATGATTATCAAATTTAAAGCCACGTGTACCTTTGAAATGCAAGAGATTTTTCAGTGTACTAAGAATATAACTCGGTATATAAAGTATAATAATATAATTGATTAAAAATTTGGAAAAAAAAAAATCAACGAATTTTGTATTAGTTCATGACCGCGTTCCCAGCACAATGCATCCAAAACTGGCAATCATACTGACTAAGCCACGACCCCAATAATTAATCTATTAATCAATCTCCAACGGTCGATAATTTAGTAAAACCCCATTGAGCCCACCAACGTTCACTATTTCTCCTGTAACGGTTACTTCTTCTTCTTCCACTGTCCGCCTCTTCAGCTCCAAAACCCACCAATCTCTCTCTCTCTCTCTCTCTCTCTCTCTCTCTTTTGCCGTGGTGGTTGTACAGCTCGCTTTCTTTCTGGGATTTTGTCTGTGAGATTTATGGAACCAGCAAAAATCGATTGGAAAAGTTTAGAGTGGAGATTCGTAGAGGACAAATACTACGAGCAAATAAACGCGCCCAAGTGGTTCGATTTCTTGAACCCCAATGACAATTCCGTCGACGATCAGGCCTGGTTTTGCCGACCCGGTACCTTAATCCTTCTCAAATTATACTTCAACCCCTTCTTTTTTCTTTTCTAATTTTGACTGACTAGATATTTTCTTGGATTATTTTTCTGTTGTAGGATGCAAGCATCCGAAGACGGCTGAAGATTTTCTCAAGTCATCACCTCCCAAGGTTTCTCCTTTTCCAGTCTTTCTTTCTTTTTGGTTGGTTTTCTGATTTTGTTTAATTTTTATTTTTTTTCGTGTTAATCTGCTTGGTTGCTAAGAAAATGTGATGGGAAAGATTGAAAATTTGAGATTTTGATTCTTTGGTATTCGGCATAAGATCTAATTTTCGCTTGCGTCTTTATTTTCCTCGTATTTTGGAGCTACCCCAGCATAGATTTTTTATAATTCTCTTCTTTTTATTCTTTCAAAGTTTCTTATTTCTTTGTTTGTCCATTTGGGAAAGGTTCCGCGCCCAGCTGTTGTTCCTGAAGTTTCTCCACTTGGTGATAAAGTCCAGAGGTAAAAAGCAAAACCCATGAACCCTTGTTTTCACAATACAATTTAATCCGGTTTCGCAGAATTTAACCTTTTCGTTTGTAATTCAGAGATGTGAAATTGAAGAGAAGAGGGTTGACTCAATCTTCGATTTACCCGACTAATAATTCAAGATTCAAGGAAGATAGTGAAAATCAGAACCCCAATGTATCAACCCCTCCAATGAACCAAGCTAAGGCCATGAAGGCAACAATCAAATCAAGCACAGAGAAGAAGCAACCAATTGAGAGCACCCTGCCGAACGATGAGGTGCTTCCTAAGCTGAGAAGCACGCTGTCAGCGAGGAATTTATTTGCGGGGAGGGATCTTCTGAATCAGATTACAGACTTCTGTTCTGAATTGAAGAGAATGGCTATGAGAGCGAGGGAGGGAGAGGATGTGGAGAATTCGGATGTGAGGAAAAGCCCAGCGGGCTTGAAGGAAGAGGTAGTGAAGGAGGAGGAGTGTAACCGTGAGGTTTTTGGGGAGTTGAAAGGGAGGGAAACAGAGAGAATGCCGCTATTTGAGGTGGATAAAGGGAAAACTGAGAGGCAAACGGAGAGAACTCCATTGCTGGAGATTAATAAAGGGAAAAATGAGAGGCAAACGAAGAGAACGCCATTGCTTGAGGTGAGCAAAATGAACACTGAAGGAATGGAGGGGAGCAATTCGGAGAAGCCAAGGAGGAAAAAGTAAGTTTAATCTTTTTCTCTATATATTTGTTTGTAATGCAACCCTCTATATTTGTGTGCACATTCTATCCTTCGTTGTATGTAATTGTGTGTTTGTATCTGTTTTTTTATGGTATAAATATTTTCTTCTTCACTTGTTATGGTAAAACGTTTGATGCAGTTTAAATTATGATCATCTGATCTGGTTGATAACAAATTACCTCCATGAATCTTGAAACTTTCTGGCTTTGATGATTGGATACATAAGGTTAACTTTTGATGACCACCTTCTGCAGAAGAGATGACGAGGCAGAGAACGTCCCAATCCCTCTAAGTTTAGAGAATGTTAAGCGCAAAGGGGGCGAGAGCTTGTTGCAAATCCGGACCAACCCTCCCTCTCCTCAATGCTTTTCTACAACAAGGCATCCTAGCAAAATCACACCTTCACAAGCTTACAAGTCCAAGCTGATGGTAAGTAACTAGCTGCATCCTTCTCCTTATTCGTATTATTTTTTATCCGTTAAGTCACTTGACTGAGATATCTGAGTCTTTCTTGCAACTCAAGCTTGATAGTACAGTTACAAAGTTGGTCTTATTGGTTTGCATAGCCATCTTAGTTGAAATGATAAACTCGAATTTCAGTCAGCTTATTTCTATTCCAATCCTATGCCCATATATAATTTGCTCAAGATTTTGGCTCGTTTGAAATAGGGGACTGGATTGGAATGGATAAGACACTATGTTTAAGGTATGTTGAAGGAAGAAGTGAAATAATTGTGACTAACTTGGAGGTACCGATCCTCCCCAAAATGGTAGGATTAGAAGGAAGAATATTCCTTCATGTCTAATCCTCTCAAAAACGAAAGAAAAAAATCGTTCTCCTCTACCTTCAATATGCCGTGAATTGGTTATCCATTCCGATCCTATGATCTATACCAGATGAGGCCTTACGCATTTCAGACTTCCTTATCACCTCCATATCATGTTACGGTGCTATGACTAAACTAAATCCAAGCGATTTTGTATATGACTCAATTTGCCACTCGAACTAAGATCCCTTCATAGATTTGATTTGTGCTAATATCAATCATTGTCAGTTAATTTTTCTGATCTGTTTTTTCTGCATGATGACCAGGAAAGGGGAATTCTTGGAGAGGCAGAGCACAACAAAAAGGTGGTGGTGAGCAAGGATGATTCCACAGAGAAAGGCAAAAACGTTTGTCTAGTTGATGGAAGAGAAGCTAGAGCCCTCGACGTTTTCTGGTTTCTAAAACCTTGCACAACACCTTCCACCTAAAACATTGAGCAACATTTCACATCCATTGTTTCATTCTTTTGATTCTTTTTCTTATTCTCTTGGTTTTCTTACCATTCCTTAATTCTTTCGCCCTCATATGGTCTGTAGTTTTAGTTTTCTTCAGACAACTCTATAGTTGGTAAATAAAACTGTAATGTACTGAACAGACCCACACAGTAATGGTACTGAGCTCAGTTCCGATGAATAAACTTTCGATTTTTACCATTGAGTTTCATACTCCGTAGGCCTTTTGTTATGACCGTGTTTCGGTTTTTCTCTTCGCTTGCTGAAGGCCAAATTATAATTTTGGTCCATGTAGTTTCAAGTTTCGAAATTTATACATGTAGCAAACTAAATGTAAAACGCCGGCTGCCTCTGATTTTTAGGGTAAGAAGGGGTATAGAAAATATCTCAAACCAATGTTTGAGTACCAGGCGCCACGGTGCTGAAGTTAACTCCTGCCATACTACCAGAAAAAAAAAAACCCCAACGATCTTTGTTTAAAGGGTACGTGTACCCAAAACCGACACAGGTGGGTAGGTAGAGAATACCTAGGGATGCGAGACAACTCAGACTACTCTCTCTAAGGAACTCGGCAAAATAGCCTTAATTGATGAAATTTTTTACTATTTAGAGGTTTGAAACACCTCAGAACTGCCCTCTGATGTGTTACTATCATGCAACTATGGTTGTTTAAGAGGTAATATGTTACTAATCTAGCGAGTTACATAAATTTATATGCTAAAATATAAATGGTTTAGCCACTTAATATTATGGTCTAGTAGTATTCCTCTTCACTTATAAGTGAGAGATCTTAAGTTCGATTCTCGTCAAAAACGAATTTGAACCACATTATTGCTAACCCATTGTGAGAATAAGACATCCCCTCCTTTTAGTATAGAAAATATTGTTCGTTAAAAAAAAAAAAAACAAACAAACAAACAAATGGTTTAAGTTTTGAGATCACAATCGCATGTCATTTGAACTAAGACTCGCGAATAGTTTGAGATCATGACACCTTGCTCCACTTATCGCATGTCACTTGAGTTAAGACTTTTGGTTAATCGGATTGTTTGTGATCTTAGGTGTAGCAAATTGTTTGATTCCAATCAGAAAGTTCCAAGTCACAAATTTGACTTTTTCTTTATATTTAGAATCTATTTAGCGTATGCCAAATAAGATTTAACAGTGATTATCATCGTAATCCATAAGAATGACAGATACATCCGTCACATTGAAAAGTTTGAATAATTTGACGTACAACACATTATGGTGTAGTAAAATTTTTAGAAATAAAAGAGAAGGCGAAAACGTTGCAAACTCCGTTACATTACAAGCTTATATGTTTTAAGACCACATGGCCAATGCTTGCAGAACCATTGGCATGATTTGTTAAGGCTCCCTTTCGTTTCTTTTTCACCTTCTATTATTTTTTGGATTTAACTTCGCTGCTGAAGAATCAGCAGCCCCTCTTACTGAAAGCCTATTACAGCACAACACGTGTCTAAGTTGTGATAGGCTTTATGCAGGAAGGGCTGCTGATTCTTCAATAGCCAAGTCTTGTTCTTATTTTTTAAGCAACCAAAGTTAATATAGATGGCAACCATAAACCAACAATGACAAACCGCCAAACCTTCTCAACCTAATCCAGAAAGAGATCATAACCCACCTGGCCACCTCACATCCTCCCTTTTTTTTTGTTTTGTTCTGTTTGTTTTTTGCCCTTGGCTACAAAACCTACGATTGAGGCACCAATAAAACATTAATTTTGTACTTATCCGCCGTTTTTTAATCAATAAGAAGGATATTCGAACTTGAGACCTCTTCTGATTTTCAGAGACTCAACTCAAAAAAGTAAGACGAATCTGAAAAAGATTCAAGCTTTGAGACCTCTTCAGATCTTCCTAATTGAATCTTAGAAAAGGACTGCTTCAGTTCATAACTTAGACAACTCTCTAACTATCAATTTATCATAGTTATATGCCACTTAAGTTCACTCTTTGTTCCTTTGTTTCTTCTTATATTATCGTGCTATAATTTGGGTACACTTATGGCTAAACTTTGAAGACTAATCCTCAAAAAAAATCTATGAACAATCACATACGCAATTCTTGTATTATAGTCAATATCCGTTGTATGGCAACAAACAAAGACCATCCAACTCTTAATAACTTAAAAAGCTATGAAGTCCATAACCATAATTTTATAATCAAATCATGACTATTAACAAGCTATGAGCCCAGCTGCCCATGACAACCCAGATTCTAAAATCCAGATTATACCATGTATACCTAACAACTTAAGGACTTACATGACACAGGAGCACCGCCACTGTCCAATGGTAAAAGAACATATGTTGTTTTTGTTCACATGTGTTTGTAGACAATATGCTGCTAAAATAGTGGTATACTAGTATCACGTAAGTTGCTCTAAAAATACGAGACAGGAAAAAACAAAAGAAAAAGAAATCATCAAATCAATAAACAGATCACCTCTGAAATTGCCATGGAAAAGATTCTTATGAAATAATGAAATTACAAGACTGAATTTTTACAACACAAATATATAATCCGGTCGGAAAAACACCAACAACGCCACCACCATAATCACCAAAATCAAACTCTCCATCACTCAGACCTTATTTACCACAAAAGGGAAAGACAAAAACCAAAATCTGAAACATGTTTCAGAAATTGGTTTGTGATAGTAGCTGACTACATGGTACCAACTGAAATCAAAATCTGTAAACATAAATATATATACATATATAATTATCTACCTTGTGGTTCTGCTGCAAAGTACACAATCCAAGATCCTCAACCAAAGATGTCGGACACGTGGGTATACCCTATTGGTGTGATTTCTTGATTCGGAGAAGAGTTCCTCCATGGTCTCCACGAAGGGGTTTAGGCTTCTGACTGGAGGAACGTACAGAGTCAGAGGCACCGCAGAGAAGGCAACTGTTAACAACAACTGCAACACCATCATCAATCTATCTATCAAGTCAAACCAAAACCCACAAAAATATGATCTCAAAGATTGGATTTTGATTGAAACCCAATTGAGTTTTGAAGATTTTGATGCAAAAAAGGAGGGTTCTGGAGACGATGTTTCTGGAAATTAAAAGAAGAAGGTGGAGAGTGGAGATTGGGGGCGAGAGAGAGAGAGAGAGAGCAAATTAATAGTGGATTAAATGTCCGAATCTGACTGGTAGTTGGCTGGATGTATTGACATTTTGCAGCTCGGTGTGCAGTGTGCAGCCCTTTATTATTCGAATGGGCCGAGCCGAGGAAAGGATTAAGGTCATCTCAAACTACTTCGGTCAGAGGGAGATAGGATTGAAAATAGTCAGAAATGATACGAAAATCGTCTTTAATTGAGGGTTAGGTTAAAGAACTTGTGGGCCCTATCGGACCAAAACCAACCAATCAGGCTAGTGGGCTATCCATCTCTAGCCAGCCAGCTAGCCTGATGGTTGGAGATGATATGAAATATGATCTGATACTGTTTATTAAAATATTAATTTATTTGAGAACTATAGGGCTAAAACAAGCTATGTGTCCCTCCTTCAGTTGAATATGACCTAAGCTATGACTGAGTTTGCGTAATCTTTTGCTTTTCTTCTTGTTTTCCATTTATTTTCCCTCAAGGATAAGGCAATTTTTCATTTTTTTGGCTTCATTCCTCATGATAATCTTGTTGATGTTCTAATGCATTTATTGATTTCATCTATTTAATTGTAAGTTATTTTGCTGAATTGATGATGTAGCTGATGTAGGGCTCGTTTTCAGGCTGTGTAGAAGCACAATTATACCATTTGGAATATGAAAACTTTTGGTCCATGTGATGTGATGTGAGTGTAGCTTCCAATATAACTTATACAGTGGTATTGCCTTTATCACGTCTTCAATTTAATGAAAGATAGTAAAATCAAGATGACTAAAGACATAAAATGATAGGATTTCTCGAAATTGACAACTCTTGAATGAGGAGGTCCTCTATAAAACCAGGTGGTTCCTCAACCCAAACTGTTTCTTTGCCAATTGAAAGGGCAAACTTTGCTAGTATATGAGCAATCTCATTACAAACTCTAGGAACATTTAAGAACTCAATAGAAAGGAAGGCCAAAGCAACACGTAAATGAGTCGATTGGTGGGTCTTGAGCACGTTTATGACTAGTAAAGAGTCGCTCTCCAACATGTTTATGACCTGTATATGATTTCAAAATGTCATAATGCAATGTGAGAAAATTAAAACCTCGCGACATATTTTGAAAATCACTTCAAACTTGTATAGAATGTACTTGACCTTATCATTACTTTCCTAAATACTATACTTTTAGTATGTTTAAATAACACTAGCCACAAATTCAAGCTAGGAAAAATCTGCCATATTAAGGGAATTGAACAAAATGTATATAATGGTGTTGTGGCTTAATTTAAGAGTAATATACTCTGCTTATAATTTGTCATCTTGTATGAGATTATGCACCAAGTTGCTAGATCATCATAAAATTGGGAGGCTTCTAGATTCTTGAAGACGGTTTTGTGGCACGAAAGTTTTCAACTTTCCATGTGGCCTTTTGGCGTTCGAAGGCTAGAAAAGCAGACTAGTAGTTGCCGAGACAATTGAAATGATATGCAGAGAATCACTTTAATGTAATAGTTAGAGAATCCCAATTAAGCCACAATCAATACATAACCGGTAATACTTTGTTAAATCAAACACCATCAATGCAAAACAAACTTCGAACTACTTATAGTCTTATTAGGATAGACTACAAAGTCAGCAGTTGCAATATGACAGATTCAGAATTCTAATCTTGGGTTCCAATGTAAGACATCAAATTTTATATAGACGCACTTTTGTTTTTTTTTTTTGTTTTTTGTTTTTTTTCTTGAAAGGTAGAATCACATATTGTGAAAAATATATTCAGTGAGAAAATTTCTTGAGCATTTGGTGGCCCTATTATCACTAGTGTTCATATTGACAAATGCCAATCTACCCCATGATGTCGAGATCCCATGTCAAGTGTTGTTGACGCGTCCTACAATTAAAATGCCTCGATATATTTCTAAAAGGCATTTCATCAAACACTTGATGAACACAAAATATCTGTATCATTCTATCAAACATTCAAAAGATTCTCGAAAAACCTTCTGAAATATTTTTCTGGCCTTCGAAAATCTTAGGACCACCCAGGTTACTATGTGGATCCAACCACGGTGGTCGCCATTGGACCCAATCCGCACTACATGCACAAATTATGGTATCCGACCGGTAACGACCCACAATCCCATGATTAAATGAGCCAGCCCAATCATGGAAGCCTATAAACTTGTTAACTTGAAATTCGAAATAAATGTTCCCAATGCAAAAGACATTTCCAACCACACACTCTTATTAGGATAAACTTACAAAGTCAACCATTGCAGTTGTAGTATGTGGATCTAAGATTTTAATTTTGGAAAATCCTAATGTAAAATATCAAGTTTTATTTAGACGGAAACTGTGCGCGTAGCAGAATTTTTTTTATGTGATCTTGTGCACTCGGTGGGCTTATCGTCATATGCATTCATATAGTTAATGCCAAGGCAATCACCGAATATTGTCGACATGTCCTGCAAAAATAATGCTGATATATTCTCAGAAAACATTTAATCAAATACTTGATAGATACAAAAATGAATCTCCAAAGAACCTTCACAAGCACTGTTTTGGGGCCTTTGTAGGGTCCCAATCCGCCATAGTGGTTGCCGTAGGACCAATCTGCACCACCCGCACAAATTAAGTTAGATCCGATAGGTCCGTTTAGGAACAACCCAAAACCCGATGATCGAATAAGCCGGCCCAACAAAAAAATTTATCTACCGTAAAATTGTTTGATTAAATCCTACAATCAATTAGTAATAATGTGATTTAATTTTGTATTTAACGAGAATCAAACATTTTTTCATGAACAGGCAAAATTATTGTAATTAACTTGAAATTCCTAACAAAAAAGCGCAATTATATTTTGGAACTGAAAAAGGCGCACTTTTATTGCCTTTCTAAAATTCGCAAAGACTATTCGTCCTTCTCGTCTCTCTTCACAGTCCCGTCCCTTCCAATCCAGTCCACTCCACTGTCCGTTGTCCCGATAATGCGGAAGAAAATGCGAAGGAAACGCCGCGTTCCGGAGGTCCTCCGTAGACTATTCGGCAAACGGGCGCGAACATTGTCCGACACCATCGTCTCCTTGCTCCCTCCCCATTCGTCGTCGTCAGTCCCCGCCGACTGTCGTTTCTGCAAGGGCCGCCGTTGCCTCAGCTGCACCGCGCCTGACGGCTTGTCGTTTCTCCTCCGACCCGACGACCCCTCCGATTACCGCCATCTCCTCAACCTTGGATACGTCGTCTTTGCGAAAAATACACCTGCGGTCACCCGCTTTTCCCCCGACTCTAACTGGTCCCAAATTGAGGTAATTTATAACCATACACATTCTTAGTTTATGTATATATGTTATATACGTGTGTGTATATAGTTATATGCACATATATGGATTACAAGCGATATCACAAATAAGAGAGGGGTGGTTTGAACCGGGACGCAATGACTTGAAGAGGAAGACCGTATCCCCTGTGTGTTACAAATTACAACTAGAACACAGTGTGTATATGTATTTAGGGTTCATTAGGTTGTTGTAATTTGTTTATTTATGTAAATATTGCATGTTTTTGTGGCCAGATTGTTAGAGCAGTGATTGAAGTGATGATGGTTGAGCAACCTGTGTCTTCCAATGTGATATGCAGTGGTTATGATAAGGTAAATTCTCCTTCTTTTTTCTACCATTTATTTTAATTATATGGAATGTAATTATACACTCGGTTTAAAAAAATGTATTTGTTGTTTTGTATATGTTTTGGCAGTCTAATCAGTCAAGCGGCATTGTGGAGCTTCTAACTTCGTCGGCTTGGTGTCTTCTCTTAGAAAGGGTATGATCGTGTAACCGCTTTGATTAGTTGCGATTAATGATGTGCGGAAAGTTTATGTATGGATTCTAAAACTAATAAAGGATAAAACTTTTGCGTGACAGGTTGGGGATGGCATTATGGTTTATTTACTAAGGAATGCATCGATATTTTTGCCACTTCTGCGTACAAACCACCAGCAGGTCACAGGCCTGCCAATCAGTAAATTGTGTCCAAAGAAGTTGAAGCGCGCGCCACAGCCACAGTGGCAACAGTCATTGCCTGAGTCGTATGGTAATCATTAGCTTCTATTGTAATGTACTATGTTGGGAAGTACTGAAAAATGTGACCTAGCTTCAATTATCTGGAGATAAGTATAGTTTGTGTGCGTACAGTTATCTCTTGTATTTAGATGAAAGTACGATCAGCATGTCATTAGTTTTGAGCTTTCATGAGTGTTTATTTCTTATTTCTTGGTCTGCTCATGATATTGAAGTACAAATCAATTGGTTAGTAGACATCTTAAACAGCTAGCTCAAGAATGAATGAATACTACAACTCTAGACACACAGACGTGAATAATGACTACGATATAAAATAAATTTCTTATCTTTTAGCATGTCACTATGTGATCACAGATCTTAGTTATCCCTCGATGTAATTTATGGCATTGACAATGCCTGATCTTTCTTGGTATGTTTGGGCTCATAGTGTTTCTTTGTGCATGTTGATTTGTAATGTGTCCAAATGGAGTCACTTGTTTCATGTAATCTCTCCTTGTCTCTGATTGTTTTGGTTGTTCACTCTAACGCCATCCCTTAAAGGGTGATAAAATACCACAACATGGTGATTGGATTTGCAACTTTATCTCAGGACCCCGGAAAAAGAGGGAAAGAGAAGATAATGTACACTCATTGTTGAAGAGACAGCACCTTAGTTCTTTTAGCAGTGATAAAACCGTTGGTTCTGCTGCCTGCTGTGGCTGCTGCAGTGTTTGTAAGGATAGGGATAGTCATAATGGAACCAGCACGTTTACCGACATATATGAAGGTGATTTAAATAAGGAACTTGAACAGGGTTCCCAAAGGCTTAAAAAGCGTGCAAGACCATTTAGTTGGCAGCGCCGCAAGAAGCGTAGGCTATTACCTTCTCAAGAAACCAACTTTCAGGATCCTTCCAAAACAATTATCGGTGATAAAGAAAGCTTATCTAGCAGGCTTTCATATAGCTCAGTTCATCATCATAAAAAGGTTCATGGGTAAACCTCTCAGTTTTCTCATTCAGACTTTGTCTAAAATGTTGGAATCCTCCCTTCCCCAATATCGTTCAATAAAAAATGAAAGGTCCAAAATGTTGAAGAGGCTTATAAGCTTTAACAACTTTCTTTTCTGGTTATTTCCCTTCTCATGTAATTTTCTTAGTGGTTTCTTTTTAATTTTTGTTTTCTTTGGCAGTGCTCTTGTTTGGGGTTACGCATTCCGCGAAAGGTTGCCAAAGGGGCTCAAATTGACAGAAAATTCATGTTCTTTAACCTGGAACAGTCTTCATCAGTTTTCCCAAGAAAACGTATCCTTTTGCACTTGTGTGTATATGTATATACATACTGAAATACACAGTTCTGATCTCTTGATTACCATTGTCCAAAAAAATTATTGTGACCAACTGTTTGATCACAATCCACTGAT
The DNA here is from genome assembly GCF_041283825.1 of Pyrus communis. Classification (NCBI taxonomy): domain Eukaryota; kingdom Viridiplantae; phylum Streptophyta; class Magnoliopsida; order Rosales; family Rosaceae; genus Pyrus; species Pyrus communis. The sequence continues at coordinate 659,280 of NC_142571.1, forward strand.
ATTTTATTGGAATTTGAACACACCAATGTTGACCTAACAATTGATGACCATGGTCAATGGAGACCACGTGATAAGAAATCTTTGTGTATATCTTTGGATTTGCTAATCTTGTCAAGCAGCAATAAATTGTATGAATAGAAATTTGCCTTATCATCTCAGTATATTTTACAAGCAGCAACGGTTTGTGCAGTAATGACTTTCTAATGTTTGATTTCCCTGAAAATGATGATTTCCTATCATGTATGGTGCTGTCTTGTCTTTTTCCTTTTTTCTGTTGCAAGATTTTTCCCGAAGAAACTTAGGGTTTTTCTTTTCTATTATTTAAATGATAACCAATGTATAACACTTAATGATCTTCAGATGTTCTGAATTCTTTAAAGCCAAATTCTGTTGGTTCAGAATTTCTTGTTAAGAGTATTTTTGGCATATCTGACACAGAAAGTGCTATGTCAAAGATATGTCCTCGTGGAAGTGGTCTTTGTCTCATGGGATCGGCATGCCTGTAAGCTTCTCATTATTCTTGATAATATTTTGGTGGTGTTCTGGAATACTGATGGAAGTACAGAGTGGTATCTTACTATCTTTCATCAAGATCTTTTTTATAAGGAATCGGGTTAATAGCCAGCAATAAGTGTAATAAATATTGTTATTAATCCACTAGATTTTTAAGCACGTGGTGTAATATTCTGTATATTAAAAGATATGCCTTTCCATAGGATAATCATATGAAAAAAGGTCTTTTTTGGCATTGCTTTAACAAAATGATACCATCGGGGGAAATGAAAGAATATTTGCTATTTTGTGCTGATAGGTTCTGTACTGGATGGGACCAGACTATGTATAGATATGTTGCTGACAATTATTTGCGTTTTGTATCTAGGAGCACAAAAACTGAAATGTTATGCCAAACGATATGTGGAAATGATTATTTGAATTGCTATGGTCATCATATCTTACATCCTTTTAAAGTTCTTTGTTTATGTGTTTTTATTTTTGCATTTCTGCTGTGCGTGTGTGTGTTGTGGAGACTGGGAGTATTTATTAATTGTGCTCAAGTTAGGTCTTTAATCCTTGTCTTCTAGCCATTTTCTTATCTCTGTTTTATGTTGGGTTCCTGTGTGCGTGTGTGTGTTGTGGTCCGTATATGAACAATAAGTGGTGGCTTATGTTTTTCAGGTATCATTCCCTTGTTAAGTTGCTTAAGACTCTCATACGTAGAGCTCAACATTGCCGTAGTTTAAGATTATTGGACAAGCATTGTGGTGTTTCATCTCCAGATGCTACTGATTCTCACTCTGAGGCTATTAAGTCTTATTGCTTGAAAAGTCAGGTGGTCTCGTTTATGTGGGCTGTTTGTAAGAGAATCATTCCTTCAGATTTGCTAGGAACCGCTTCTAATTGGAGAATATTGAGGAGAAATATTTCCAAGTTCATACATCTTAGAAGATTTGAAAATTTTTCTTTACGGCAATGTATGCATAAACTGAAAACATCTAGGTTCCCATTCCTATCAAATAAACAGTATATCTGCAGCATGAATAATGAGGCACTAAAAGACATGGGTGGAAAAGGATTAGACATTCATAAAGGATTCCCTAGATTGAATGATGCTGCACATATCATTAAACAAAAAGTCTTGAAAAGCTGGATTTATTGGTTCTTTTCATCCATAATTGTCCCTTTGTTGCAAGCCAACTTCTATATCACCGAAAGTGAGCACGGGAGGCAAGATGTATATTACTATCGAAAGTCAGTTTGGGAGAAGGTGAAGAATAAGACTATCAGTTGCATGAAAGATCAGAGGTATTATTGCTTGGATGATGCAACAACTAGAAGGATTATAAGAAAAAGATTATTTGGTTTTTCAAAGCTTCGGATTTGTCCAAAAGAGTGTGGAGTGCGGTTGCTAGCAAATTTAAAAGCATCATCAAAAATGCCACGAAAGGAGTTCAGTTTGGCAGAGCAGTCCAGTGGCATAGTAAGAAGGAAAAAAAGTCTTCAGAAAAGGGTCAAATTTGAATATTTCAAGTCTGTCAATAGCGTTCTTTGTGATACGCATGCTGTTCTAAAAGCTATACGGTTGAAGGAGCCAGAGAAGTTAGGTTCATCAGTTTTTGATTACAATGATGTCTACCGAAAGTTATGCCCATTTGTGATGGGTTTAAAGAATGGACCGACAATGATGCCTGATGTATTTATTGTTGTTTCTGATGTGTCAAAAGCCTATGATACCGTTGACCAGGATAAGCTGCTTTGTGTGATGAAAGATGCCATAAGAACGGATGAATATTTTCTAAAACATTCTTACGAAGTTCTTTGCACAAAAGAATTTTTATGGGTTCATGAGAATCCTGCATTATTGGATCAACATACCAGCTTGAGGTTTAAATCTTCTGCCTTACACCGATCATTGCAAAGTGTCCTTGTTAATCAGGTATTTTTGTGTATTTATGAAAAATTGTTCAGCTATATTTTTTGTGAACTAATTTTGTTTCTGTGGAATATGTTACAATTTTTCCGCTCTTTTCTACAAGTCTGTACTCTGTATTTTGTATATTTATGAACTTATTCATCCGAAGTCATCCATCTTGCTTATATAAAAGAAAATAAGTTGTTCAATATCAAAGGAAGTAGTATTCAAAACATTGAGCATAAGGTTCTTGGTGCTAATTTGTTTCAAATTCAGTAGCTTTTAACTTTGCAACCTTGAAGGTCCCATCTATGTTGATCATGGGGCACGGGATGAAAATTTGTGTACTTGCTTAAAATTTCTTAAGCATCTTTGCATTATTATCCCTTTCTTGTTCTTTATAGATTGAGGTACTTTAACTGATAGTTTTATTTTCTAATGCTTAGGAATATAGCAGGTCTATGAAGAAGGAGGAGCTCTTTTTTAATCTAAATCAACATGTCAAGCGCAATGTGCTACAGTTAGATAAAAAGTTTTATCTGCAAGGTGTAGGTATTCCTCAAGGAAGTGTTTTGTCTTCTTTGCTTTGTTCATTATACTATGGACATTTGGATAGGAATGTGATCTTTCCATTTCTTGAAAAAACTTGGGAACACGCGACAATAGATTCATCAAGAGGACATAATTTTGGAGATACTTCTGCTGCACAGAGTGCTAATGAGGATGGCATTGCCTCATCCTCAACTTATATTCTACTAAGATTTATTGATGACTTTCTTTTCATCTCAACCTCAAGGAATCAGGCTGCTGGCTTCTTCACCAGGTTACAAAGAGGATTTCGGGATTATAACTGTTACATGAATGAAAAGAAGTTCTGTGTGAATTTCGATATTCAACACATGCCTGGAATACCATCAAGCAGGGTGTATCTTGGTGAAGACGGCATCTCATTCATTCGATGGAGTGGCTTGCTTCTTAATTCTTGCACTCTTGAAGTTCAGGCCGACTACACGAAGTTAATTTCCATGACTTATTTTACTTTTTGAGTTTATTGAGGCCAATAATAAATTCCACAATTTCTTAAAACTAAATTCATGCACTGCTGAAGCGGTCAAATTATTCATGTTATAGTCCACCAAAGGAATGTCTTTTTGAATAACACTTTGTACAAGTGTGAATCGTGATACATGTTATACAAGCGTGATACATGTCTGCTAGATGTTTGGTATGGTTGAGGCCTTTGTAATTGTACAACACTATGATCAAGTGTCTGTGAAAACAAATATCATTCATGCTCTGCATTACTTAAGTGTTTTGAGTAACTTGTTTCATCTCTTTATCAGGTACTGGAACAACCATCTACGTTCCACTCTTACTGTCAGCTGGCAAGACCAACCAGCTCGTCATTTGAAGAAAAAATTGTGTGACTATATGAAACCTAAATGCCATCCAATATTCTTTGATTCCAACATCAATTCAGCATCTGTTGTGAGATTAAATATCTACCAAGCATTCTTGTTATGTGCAATGAAGTTCCATTGTTATGTTCGTGACTTATCATACGTCTGGAAACTTCGCCCTAGATCTTATGCTAACATTATCAAGAGATCTTTGAGGTATTCTTCTGTTCCGTTGTCTTTTATCTTTTGTAATTATTTCATCAATAACATGCAGTTTTCTGCATATATGAATATGATAGTTAAAATTTAGTCATCATTTTTTATTTTGATACATTAAAATCTAGCTGCTGGATCCCTTTATCAGAAGTCCAAAATGTTCAAGTATTACGACATTTCTATTTTTCTTTGTTGGAGTTATGTTGTTTTTGTTATATTGATTTTAGGTATATGCATGTGCTCATAAAGAGAAGGATGCGTTCTGTGCATGCTGATTTCCACCCAATTCTTCAACTGGAAAAGGGAGAGGTTGAATGGCTTGGTTTATATGCTTATATCCAAGTACTGAAGAGAAAGCAATCGCGACATAAGGAGTTGATCTCCCTTTTGACATCTAAGTTGTTAAAGCATACAATATCGGGGTCTGTGTCTTCTCAACTAAGGTATGCAGTCGACAGATCACATTCCTCGGTAATGTGGAAGATCAAGTATTAGGAGACTCTTAGAGGTATGTACATATTGCATGAACAGACCATCCTTCTGTCATCAGTTCGCCATCGTCCCAACTTCAGTATTTGAATTCTTCTCTCTTTCTTCTCTATCTCCCCATGTCAGGTACAGCACTTGAACAAGGACGATGTAAGAGCGGAGAAAGCACGATTTATCTGAGCGTGAACGTTTGTTGAGTGAACGTAGTGTCTGCAATGTGGTACAATTTGTGAATTTGCCAATGAGTCTCTTATGTTTTTCGCATCTTTGTGCTCTATAATTTTTTCTTTCCGAACTTTTGGGAAAAGGTTTTGTGCAGTACCGAGCCTGTCCAGATTATTGTGTGCAGGTGAAGCAGCTCATACCTCCATTCTAAACGATTCTTTTTTAATATACAAAGCACTCTTTGCACCTGAGTTCAAATTTTATAATTGGAGTGCAGATTAGAGTATTATTTATTTTAATATCAGTTTTTCAAAAATATATTTTCCAAGTGATCCGAAGATGTTTGTAAGTGCTTTGAAAATAACTAAAAAATGCTCTTGATACTAATCTTTAATAAGTGCAAGTGAATCCTAAAAAGTATTTTCGTATTTAGTGCAAGAAGCTCCATTGTTACTAGAACAAGCAGAGAGCTTAATGACGGGTGAACTAATGACTGCTCTTGATAGAGCGAATTTCGAAAGATAATGGCACTAAATTGGTGAAAAAAAATAACCAAAGAGCAAGCCATAGGTACCAAAACGTAACTAACCTTGAGAAACTCTAAGAAAGACTTTCAAAAAATGGAACTTTTTATAGTTTTTTATTTTCCATTTATAGCTTAATGTCCATTCTCGTCTTAACATTATGAAATATTGTACAAAAAAATAAAATTGCCAGAGTCCATAAAGAGCTACATGGCATTTTTTTTTATGAAAAACTAATAAAAATGACTTGAAAACTGTAAGTTTTAACAAAAATGACAAAATAAAGGGTAAAATGAATAATATCAGGATTGACTTTTTAGTATAAAAATGTGATTTTTCGTTAAAGTAAACAGTACCGGAAGTTTTTCGTTAAAATTATTTTTTTTACCCTTATTGATTCGCTTAGCCCACACGTGTCACGCTCCGTCACAGTAGCACAAAAAATCAGTGCCACTAGGGAATGATATAATGTTACCTTCTCGCTGGATGTCAAATTACCATTTACTACCTTCTCTTTAGAAGTTATCATTTTTCGAAGCCGGTGTTGGCGAAGCAGCAGAAAGTGCAGACGACTGCGCGAGAGAGAAAGTCAGACGGAAAAACAAAAATTAGGGCTTATTAACAATGGCATTTGCTACTCGAATCCGATCGAGCCTCCCTTTGGTCACCAAGATTCTCAAATCGGATTCGGTCTCCGCCGCCGCCAACGGATCCATCGCTCACCGCTCCGTGCTTTGCCCTACTTTCATCAATTCTGAGGTACTGAGATTTCAAATTCGCAGAAATACATAGAACGGAGAAAACGAGAACAGTTATCGTCGTTTTGGTTTTCTGATCTAATTTGCTTGCTTTCTCCGATTCATTTTCCCCCAAAAGATAGGATTTTTATTGATTAATTTATTAATTAGTTTTGATTATAAATATGTATTCGTATTTTGTTTCTAGATTATGAAAAATGTGTGTTACTGGGACAAAAATTTTGATTAGGATCGTTAGGAATTTTAAAGTATGAAAATTTCTGATTAATATTTAATTAATTTGTTGCTTTCACATTGTTTTCAACCAAACCAGCTTTAGCAGTATATACAGTGTGTATCTGTGCGTGTGTTTTTCTTAAAGGTTTGAGAAAATAAGCTTTACGAGGCCGTTATATGAAGTTTAGTTGAATTTGCAGAATGTGGATTAATTGTTTCGCATTTGTATCTGTAGCCATCCAGGAACTTTTCTACCACGCAAGGGAAGAAGGAAGTGAAGGTTCAGGTAATTCACGGGTTTCATTTAAAAGATAAACATTTTCTTGGCAAGCAAGTAGTGCGCTTATTATTGTACACGGGCTTGAACATTTCTTTTTTTCACTTTATATCTTTTGTCTTGCATCAAATAATGAATTAATTCTGGGTTGATTGTAGCTGTCATTGCTCTCTGTTTCTCATGCTTCACTGAAACTGGATTGGTGCTTTTGAATTTTGCATTGGAATCAATCATATCTTGCCCGTTTTACTGTGTTGACAGAATACATAGTTCTGACTATATTTTTCATAAAGTATGTTATGTTGAGGTATGCATAATTAAAAAAAAACGATTAGGATGTCACTTAGTTATAATGGGGCTTAGAAAAAAATACATTATTGTAATTTCTTACGAAGTACATTAAGATTTATAGACTTGTAGCTAAATTGTGTGAAGCGTCAGTAATATAGAACATAAACTGATGTATGTGCGTACTGTATCCGAATTCGCTTATACTAATTAGGTCTGCACTGATTTGCTCTGCCATGGTATGCCAGGTGCCGTTGGTTTTGTTTGGGGGTTCTGGGAACTATGCCTCTGCTTTGTACATTGCTGCAGTAAAAGCTAGTGCTTTAGAGAAGGTTGAGTCTGAGATTTTAGCCATTGTTGAGGCTACGAAGAAAAGTCCTACCTTTTCTCAGTTCACAAGGGATTTGTCCGTGCCAGCAGATACTAGAGTGAAGGCAATCGATCAAATTGCTGCTGAAGCTAAATTTTCAGAAATTACAAAGAACTTTTTGGGTATGATTATTGTCTCATTCTAGCTAAAAATTGTGATGTATTCTTATGTATGTTTCATGTTTTTTTTCCTTTATTTGTATTCTGATATCAGCAGTGATGAATTTTACTTGCTCTGGAAATTTCATCTATCTGTGTGCTGTTTTGTGAAAATTGCATCACTGTACTACTGTAGAAACAAAACGACCACCTGTTAACTCTGGGTTTAGTGTATTTTAATTGGGTTATGCCAAAAGAAAGGGAAAGTATACTGATTGTGGTCAATAGAGTTAGTTTGTTCAGGAATGGGAGGAGGAGACGCTCTTGGACCCAGCACATTTTTTTTATGCATGTAGCTATGCCAGACAAATTAGAAATTTTCAGACATTTGAAGCAAACCCTACTTTTCTGGTATAGTGTTATCCTTTGCAGCAGTGACGGTGGAAGTCACTAAAGAACTGGCATCTGTTGCTAACATTACTTTCATAATGCGTTCTTTTAAGCACTCAGATGCACTGTTCACAAGTTGCATCCCTCTTGGGAAACTTCTTTGTTTTAAAACCCCTAAGACCAAACGTCTGGTTTGGCCTGGATTCTTTAGAACTTTAAGAGAGAGCATCAGACCAATCAAAAGGAAAGTCAGATGTGCTCCCTCCCAATGGAAAGTAAAAAACAATAGAGCCTAATCCCAAATCATTATCCTCTTTTGGCAGCCTCAAACCCAAATCCTAGGTAGTTCTAAACCTCAAAACTCTTAACTGCATTTCATTTTCTTTTCTTTATTCATTTGCGTGGGCAATTTGTTTTCTATCTGAAGTAATTGGTTGAAGGTTTACTAATCAACCACAAGTAAGCTGGATTTGGTTGAGCTGATTTGAAGGAATCTGACAGAGAAAATTGATATTTACATTCACCAATGAAGTGGGATATTTTTAGACATGCATGTATTATGATTACGCGATGGATGTATTAGCAGCTGTAAAATGAGTTTGGGTTTTTGATTTTTGTAAATTGTTTCTACTTGACTCTTGAGAGAACAAAACATCTTGTGTTACACTTTTAAAGATTGTTATTTATTGTTATCATAATTATTATCATTGTTGTTCATGTTGTTGATATTATTATCACCTGTAGCCACACATAGAACTTGTTCATATTTAGTTGAACTTCGGTAAGTATAATTATCTGCATTTTATGTGAACACTAAAAACTTGAAAGCTATTTTAGCAAGATTTTGACATGCGTATGTGCAATGTACTGTTCACATTATAGCCTTAACAATTGTCTTCGCTGAAGTATTCTATTGTGTATGCATGCATGTTCATCAAATTAAATTTTTTTTCTCTTTGATCTTTACTCAACTTTAAACTTGGTTTTCATTGTAATTTTCTCATGGTTGCTTATTTTCCCTTGTTTTAGCTGAAATGCAGAGTCGACATGTTTTTATATCTGAATTCTCATCCCCTCATCTCTCTCTCTCTCTCTCTCTCTCTCTCTCTCTCTCTCTCTCTCTCTATATATATATATAAATGTATCTACATACATATATATTATTTTATTTATTCATGCTTCTGTGGTTTTTCTATTAGTTGTCTTGGCTCAGAATGGGAGGCTAAGGAACCTTGAAACCATATCAAAGAGATTTGGGGAGTTGACCATGGCACATAAGGGGGAAGTGAAAGCTATTGTTACATCAGTCATTGTAAGTTGTAGTCCTGAAATGGTAAATTTATATTTCTTATGAGCATAACTTACTGCCTAAACAAGGACCTACTGCAAGGGCAGAGGGAAAGTTATTTGAGTAAGTAATATGATATCTTGAGTTGGTGTTCTGTCATTTCTTACATGTAGTGGATATGCATGTAATTGTTAACTGTAAGTGGTCTATATTATAGACTGCCATTTGGTTTCAAATTTAAAAGAGGAAAGCATTGCTACAATAGCTTTGAATTGATGCAAAGCTTTTGGGTAAAAGTATATACAAAAGTTTTCCAATTGTGAGACAAGAAATGGTTGCTTGCAACTGTGACGGGTTTTTGCATTTGAAATGGTTGGAATTGACCTAATGGTTGCAAATTGCAGGAAGCACCTGCACTTCACAGTATTTGTTTTGTATAAAGCTTGTGTTGATGCCATTTAATTTCCTATGCTTTTTCGCTACAGTTGAGTTTGTAAATTGTCTCTGGAAGACATCACTGAAATTAGCTATTTGAATCCTTTTAAGCTGTTCATTTATTGCAGAATATTTTTCTGTTGCGTCAAAGGTGGATAAAATGTTTGGAAGAAACAAATATAGCAATTACAAAACTGTGCCAGTTAGGCTCTAGTGAATGGTTATTTTGTTCTAGTTATTCTTGAGTACAAAAGTGGGTTGCCGCTTTGGAACGAATGTTAAAATAAATTTATCAATGACCATCTAAAGAAATGGAGGGTTGAACTCATCATTATGCTGGCTTGTTCTGGAGCCGTGAACCTTTTGGGGCTCAGTAGTTATAGGTTTACTTGCTTTGTAGCTCTTTGTTGTTTAGTTTCTCTTTGACTTTGAGGGGTTATGTATTTTCCCTTTCCTGTTTTAAAAATAAATTTCCTTGTGCCACAGAGGTTCCACTTCGGCTGTTTTTGCCTGAATTACTTTTTTGATGATGTGTGCTTGTTTGTGAAACAAGCAAACCTCACGGAAAAGCTTGTTGTATCATTCATCTGAAGAACTGGTGTTGTACCTGTTATTCTTGTTGGGGCATTGCTGTGAGATGTTGTGTGTTTGATTTGTGTTCTGCTTTCTACTGTATTGTGAAGTGTCATTTGTCATGGCATGATTAGTTCCGGTTACAACTCTTAATTGAATACATAACGAAATCTAAGGTGCTGCTTTTGGCATAAATTTCATGGAAAGGAAATTTAGTTGACCAAAAAAATACGAACGATGAAACGCATATCTTTTTTCCTTATTTTCCTGTCTAATTGTTATTCTGTGATCAGCCCCTTCCCGCTGAAGAAGAGAAAGAATTGAAGGAGACACTGCAGGAATTAATTGGACAAGGGAAGAAGGTCATTCTTGAACAGAAGGTTAGTGGTCTTTCCGCGTGCTCATTAATTCACAAATCGCTATTACATGGGATGGAAATCTGATTCTCTGTTTTACGTCCTAGATTGATCCTAGTATATTGGGTGGGCTCGTGATAGAGTTTGATAAGAAGGTATTTGACATGTCCATTAAGACTCGGGCACGACAGATGGAGAGGTATTTGCGGGAACCCGTAAACTTTGACAACCTCTAAAAGGTGCTTGCAGACTGGGTTGCGGTCTCCCCCTTTTTTCTTTGTGTTATAGTCAAAATTCTATGAAGGAAAAGAAAAAAATTGTGTAATTTTGTTGCCCGAACCTTGTTTAAGAAGATGGCAAGCAACTTGATCGGGATGCCATCTATTTGCAAATAAAAGCTTCATTTTTCGGATGAGTTGGGGGGCAAACCGAGGGACTTCCTATTATCTGTTTTGATGTTTTTTGTTTTTTCATGTTTGAAGTTACAATTTGTTCAAGTTCTGTTCAATTGCTCCGCAAGTATTTATGTAGAGATGTTGATTGGCTGTGTTTTACAAACCTTGCTTAACAAGTAATGTGTTGATTAATAAAAATAATCTTCGAGTCGTGACACTCGTTTCAGTGTGGAGGATGCAAATATAACGCAGGCTTTTTCTCAACGCCGTCTTTCTACTCGAAGGACAAGGGATGAGGCGAACCATGATTTTAGCTTAATTATTGGGTTCTAACTATCATTGGCATTGATTCGTTGCCAACGATCTTCCGACCATGGCACAACTCTAGTCTTCTTTTAGCTGCAAAACCTTGGATGCTAAGACTCGAATCAAACGTTCCATTTTCAACGCTTTGAGGAAGACCAGGGTAGGGTGCCTTGGTAGTCTGATGACTTGGCCCTAACGTTCCTTCTCGCCTAATCCTCCGTTGCCCTCGTAAACAGTCATTAACGATGGTGATTCTCGAATATCGTAAAATAGAATGTGATACGATGAAATAAATTCCAATAGAAACAAAAACACAGGAAACGGGTTATCTACTCTTAACAGTCAGCATGGGAGTGGTTCTCCTGTGACTGCACGAGGCCATCTACATTTTTGTTTAATTTGGGTCTTCGTCTCTCGTGGTGGAGAAAAACCGATCATTATTATGGAAGGTACAACGCATCGGCTTTGATGACATAACAACGTTGCCATCGGGCATCGGCATTCATCATATCACAATCCAGTTTGACATAACTCCACAAAACATGTTTAGGTAGATCGACATTTCATTATGAATAGGTTCAAGTCTCCCATATCTTTTGAGAAGGTAACCAAGTTGCAGATGCTTTGGCTAATCATAGTGTTTGCTTTCAAATTTGATATGGTGGGATCTTCCTCCACCATTTACTATTGAGTTTTCGGAATCAGGATTTTTTGGGCTTGCCCAATTATCGTTTTTCTTAGTGTTTCAGTTTGTTCGTTTAAGATGGTACTCAAAAAAAAAAAAAAAAAAAAAAGAAAAAAATCATAGAGTGATTACATGTTTTTTTTTTTTTTTTCTTTTTCCGGAGCGTGATCTTGTACTCGCTTGTGTAAATAGTACCAAGCAGCCAAAAAAACTTTCCTCTTTCAGATCTTGTATGAACTTTTTGCCCTCAAACCTTTTCTTCCCCTAAAAGGTGTGATGATAGAAACTCCATCATCTATCTATCTACAAAGAAAGTTATCCAATTGTGGGGATCAAACCTCATAAATCTCTCCACCTTTTCCTTTTGCTCATGAGTTCCCCGAGCATCGCTTTTTCACCCATGATTTCTCGAAGACCTTGGAGAATTTGGTCTTTTATGAACCCAGCCAGAGATTTGAAGACACCGATAGATATATTGCCTCTCAAATCTCAATGATACATTCACTTTTTGTAAGGTTTTTGTGGCCTGTAGGACAAGTACAAGGTGTAAGGGTGAATATTATGGATGATGAGGTGAGTTGGTCTTTCTTGTCTTTGTAGCTAAGTGAAGTAGTAGAGTAGGGCATGTTTGCTTGGGACAGGCTCAAAAGCATGAGATGTACGTATACGAATGGATTATTCTATCCTTCCTGGGACAGCTGTAGAAAAGATAAGAGCTTTCTGCAAACAATTGAGTAGCTTGAGAGTTTTGCACTCTCTCACTTTTTCCCTGAAAAAGAGTTGACAAAATTTTAATGTTTTTGGAAGACAAACATAAGTAACTGAATTTTCTTGAGATTATCTAGAGTTGAATATGACTGCTTCTGAATAATCTGATTTGCCATCTGGCTTGGAAGTTGGAAAATGACTGGGAAGTCGCAGCTCTTAACATGCAGGACCAGGAGGATTAGGTAAGGACACAACATGGGATAGAGGAATATGAGTATATTGTACACTTTTGATGGCTACAAATCATGAATGATTCATGCAGTTAATTGTGAGATATCTTAGAGTTATTACGAATTTAGATACAATCATACATAGGATCAATATGATCGATAATCCAAATTCACATCAGGGCGATGTTCCCAGACAGTTTATAAGAGATCATAGACTTTATGTACGAGAAACAAAACAGGGAAAGAGCCAACTTGATGGCTTAGTTCAGATTCATGACTGCCTGACAAGAGAACATATGACATTACATACGTAAGCTCTTTTTTAAGAAAATTAAATAAAAGAAAGTGCTGTTAATATAATTAAGGAGAAACTCCTGATAAATCGTAATTGTTATTTATGCAAAGGCTGTGCAAATGGTGCAGAACACTGATGGCATGTCGAATCAAAATCCTTTAACAGCTATAAAACGAAAAATGAAAGTAAGATCATGAATTATCTGTATCTGGTGAAACCATCTCTACACTATGCTGCATACACCTGTATAATTTGATTGTTACTTCTTTTAGTCTATGCATATATAGCAGTTGATTACTGTAACACAAGACATTTTTAGGACAAATAATTAGTAAAGTCATGCGAAAACAACCTATCTTTTTTCTTCTCTCTTTGTTCTTCATTTGGTTTGATTTCTTGTGTTAGGGTTTAAGCTTTCTTTTTTGGTCGTAGGTTTTGAAGCTTTCATGTACTTTGAATCTGGCTATGGAAACTACTTGAACAATTTGTTGTTTTGTCGCATGCCAGTAGTACTTGGGGTAGTAGACATATCATGTTTAATTATTTTAATTGAATTTGCTAGCTGCGAAACCTTAACTTCTAATATGAGATTGGAAATGCATAATTTTGACCAAACAGAGAACAACTGTAATTGATTTGATCCGAAAGTGAGAGTTTGCTTCAAAAGCATGTTTAATTGACATGATTGAGTTATCCTCAATAAGTTTCATGCAACCACTTAAACAATCCATAACCATCACAAAAAAAATTAATTAATTAAACTACAAATTACAAGTGTCAAAAGTGCAACACTTTGCCCAGTGCACAAAGAGTACTCTTGTACTCTCTCTCTCTGCATATAAACTTCAATTTCACGTGTATGCTGATAGAGGGAGAGGGCTTTTCTTCTTGTCTTTGACTCTTTATGGTCTTTTTCGATTCATTTTTCTTCACTCACAAGGTAATCCTATATCATCTTTTGTATATTAGACATCTAAATTTTTTGCTTCCACTTCACATAATCTCTCTCTCTCTCTCTCTCTCTCTCTCACATATGGGAATGGAGCCGTGGAGGTCCCCCTCCAATCCGTTTCCCACTCCACCCATCGACCAACAAACATATTATCTCTCTCTCTGTCTCTCTCTCTCAAATTTTGATGTGCATATTTTAAGCAAACCCCACAACCATCACCATCATCATCACCATTGCCACCCCATGAAGCCATCTCATCATCTTATATATCATTCTTGTAGATCTCCATCCATCACATTAACTACTTTAACCAAAAAAACGCTAAGAAAACAAGTCCGTTTGCAATTACAATGAGAAAGCCAGAGTCTATTGGGAAAGACGACGTCGACGGAGCAAAAACTATTAACAAGAAGAAGATGATGATGAGCAAGCTTAGGAAGGGGTTGTGGTCACCGGAGGAAGATGAGAAGCTGATGAGGTACATGTTAACCAATGGACAAGGCTGTTGGAGTGACATAGCAAGAAATGCTGGTCTCCAAAGATGTGGAAAGAGTTGTCGTCTTCGTTGGATCAATTACTTGAGGCCTGATCTCAAGCGTGGTGCCTTTTCACCCCAAGAGGAAGAGCTTATCATCCATTTCCATTCAATTCTTGGCAATAGGTACTCTCTCTCTCTCTCTCGTTAACTCAGTTGCAATGTTTATAATGCACAAATATTACATTATACTTGTAATGCACACACATTTATTTATTTATTTTTATTATGAAGGGAAGTGAGAGGGTTTGAAACTATTACAATAATTTAGGGAGGGGGAAATTTCAAATCCTGGATGCATGAGTGGAAACTCAACATCCTCTCCATTAGGATATTGGACCACATATCTTGTAACGCACACATATATGTAAATGCACATTGTGTATTGTAGGAGGGTTTAATTAAGTTCTGACGGCCATACTGCAAGCGCAATCCTAGTCCTTGTGTGCATGCAGATTTTAGGGAACCATTACAATTGATACTTCAACATAGGGTGCATGCATGTTTAACCCTTGAAAGTAGTCTTAAAATTAAGTATTCTGTTTTGTTTTCTACCGTGTTTCTTTCTGAGCTCAATTGGGCATATAGTGTGCGCGCACACACATACCATATCGTATAAGTGCTTAAGCAACAAAACATCCATGGCATTTCAAGTCATGCATTTTGTTTTAGCCGTGCACATATAGATGGTTCAGAATTGATGTGTGTATATAAACAAACTGAAATTAACGACGTGCATACCAATTATAGCTATTGATTTAGTGGTGCTTTCTTTTTCAAATGATGAAAACAAAAAACAAATAGTGATGAAGTGTTGTATCCGTCTTAACTTTTCTTTGTCTGTTTTTATTATGTCTTAATTAATCAGTTATATTTGTTTTTCTTGTGATTAATTTAGGTTATATTTGTTTTTCTTGTGATGAATATAGGTGGTCACAAATTGCTGCACGTCTTCCAGGACGAACGGACAATGAAATAAAGAATTTTTGGAATTCAGCCTTGAAGAAAAGGTTGAAAAATAACAATATGTCCACGTCCACATCGTCACCAAACGATAGTGATTCCTCTGATCCTAGAGATCCTGTCGTTGGAGGGACGTTTATGCCCATGCATGACCATGACATGATGACCATGTACAACATGGACTCATCATCCTCATCAACCACATCCAAGCAAGCCATGGCCGTTAACAGCAACACCTTATTCAATCCCTTCTATATGCTCGACAATCGTTATGACATGGCCCATGCAGACGACGTCGTCGTAAATCCCACATGTTTCCCACACTTACCAAACATTGGAGATAATCAGGGGCATTATGGGGATTATGGAAACTTAGAGGGTGGTCATAAAATGGGGTTAGAAGGTGACCTTTTTCTTCCTCCACTCGAAAGCAGAAGCATTAAGAATAATCTGAATGGTCAATTAGTAGCTGACAATATAAGCAAGAAGAATAGTAGTATTAGCAACTACCACTTCCATAATAGTTGCTTTAATAACACGGAACTGATCGGGTTTAAAGTAGATGAAGAGGAAGACATGTTTGGATTTGGAAATATTAATGGAGGGCAAGGAGAAAGCGTAAGAGTGGGAGAATGGGATTTTGAGGGTTTCATGCTGGATACTTCCTCCTTTCTCTCTTAAAGAGGAGAGCAGAGCTACGTAAATCCGTATATATTTGCAAAACAATTTTTTGGCTTTTGTTTACTTAGCCAAATAAACCTTTAGTGCATATATGAAATAATATTGTTCCTTTAGACATCAGAAATGTCAATACTGATGTAAGTAGAGAATAGAATAAGAGGACTTTTTTTGTATACAAGAGAATAAAAATTTGGAGGTGGAAGTTGGTAGTGAAGGATGAGATGGATGTAATCGCATTATGTAAACAAACGTTAATAAGGAGCAAAGTAGATTCAATATATTCAAGTTCTCTGCCTCTCTCTTATATATTTTTACTTTTTTATATACAACGAAATTCTGCATTAAGGGAGTGTGAGGTTTGGATTAGCCTACACAATTGGTCATCCATAATAATTTTGTATCGAACTTGCCAAACCTAAAACCTCCAACTCACCAGTTAAAAGAAATACCACTAGACTAAAATACCAGAAACCTCCTTCTCATATTTTATTTTGAATTTATATATCTAATTTAAGCTAAATTGTAACGTGTTCTTTATGGTTACGGGTGGACTAAGCAGCTCTTGACTATGGGTGTTAAAAATTATTTCATATATAAGTGATAAGGATGAGATGCTAACCATTGTTGATTATTCTAAGAAGCTCTTTACTCATCACCCTTGAAGGGAGTCTTTTATGTTCTGCCTTAGTAGTTTGATTTCCTAGGCTTGATCAAGTAGCGACTTACTTAATATTACTAAGGAATTAATGAGGATGATATTAAAGGTAACCTTTTTAATTTAATATTAAGTAGCTTAAGTTTGAGTTTCCTTGAACAAATTATATATTTGAGACGTGTTTTCTTCCTCATACAAGCTCAATATAACTATCTTTAGGATGTAATTTTTTCTAGGTTAGTTGAGCAGTATAGATGGATATTTCCTTGGACTTCATGTTGCTGCAACAGTGATGGATTAGAGATTGTATGATTCAAGTGTACCGAATGGGCATCGCATACATTGTGTTGATGAATATGTTGGAAAAAATAATAGCATTTAGTTTTCCTAGTGTTTGGTTTGTTGGGCCAAGCCTGTTTTAGGTATCCTGTTTTCTTGTTTTTCATTAATAAAATAATGTTAATAGTTATATTTCGTTTGTTCTGTCATTTTTAGCTGCATATCCTTGTGGGAATAGGTCACTGCACTCTGCACTTGCTAAATGAGTTCTCACTACTATTTGTCTAGTCAATACATTGAGAAGCGTGTCCCGGTGCCACGATAAGTTGGAGGAGTAGAGCTGCCGGCTGTGAAGAGCTGTGGAAGCTGCTTGGAAGACTTAAGGTAGCACGGTGAAGGTATAGGATGGTAATAGAAGCTTAGTTTTCTTAGTGGCGTAGACTATAGCTAATTAATCCCTTGATTTTTCACAGTTCCTCGATGTTTCATTCAGAATGATTTTCTGGGACCAAATCCTCCGTGTTTGATGAATAAAATCTGAATTTATATGATGTATGAATGCCTATAACTTGTGATGAACAAATGGTTTGTTTACTTGTTTTGAAATGTGATTGTGTCATAATTCTCATTTGCAGACTATGAGACAAAAGCAGACCTATCACGGTTGATGCCCGTGATAGATTACAATCTATCCTGGGCATTGTGCCTATTTAGAATATGAATGTGATAAAAAAATCTCATTTTCTATATTTCGTAGTAAAATTGTCGTGGTAGATAAGCTAATGTCTTATAGTGATAAGATGGTTGTACTTACTTTAATTATCACTGTCTTGGTGCAAAAGCAAAAGCTACCCGCATATTGGATTGGATTCGTATATCTATGTCAAACTCAAATATGTTATCAAACTTTAATTCTACAATCATCATTACCATATATGGCCAACCTTCTACCTCAATCCATCGTTTCCCCTTGAATGAAAGCAATATACGTCTCTTCAGTATTTAACTACCATTTTTCTTCCTTTTCTCCTACTCTCTCATGAGTACCGCCTATGGGAACTTTTATATTTTATTTCTTCTGTTCTGTTAAAGAAACAGAAAATTAGAGGACCATTATTACATTAAAATATATAAAGGGAAATTCTAGGGTTGAGGGAGGGGGTTGGGGGAACATTGGCTGTGTCATGCAATCATGTTTAGATGATCATTATTATTTCTACAATGTAATAATATTACATTAAGATTCTATATGGTTAATAACACATAATGATGTTGGAGGTTATATTGTGAAAGTCCTATTACAGTGTCAAGGTAGGTTATTATACTTAGACGGGATTGTATTACACTAGCTATGTTGATTGCACCATGGATGTCTTATTACAATATAGACAAGTTATGACCTCCTTTCCTTAACGTATAACGGAGTTACAACATGATGTCAACATTTAACATGTGAATACAGAAAAGGTAATGTTACACTATATATTCATTCCAATTTACACTCCAAGGTTACATGATAATCATAACGTTCCTTTATTAGTAGAAATGATGGTGTTCATAGATGGGTGTGCTTTTCCCCAAATGGTTATTTAATATTCTTGCAGATCGAAGATATAAATATTTTCATAAGTAACGAATGAAATTCCATCATTTGAGGAAAAAAATTACACTGAATAAAGTTGATATTTCTATAATAAGGTTGGTTTTTACATGGTGAACATCAATCTACTGTAAAACGTAATTGCATTACACTATTAATGTTCAAATTAAATGATACCGCTGATTATTTTTTATTAATTGATGAGGAGGGAGAGGAAATACTTGGGAGTGGATGAACTTAATCCCAGAATAAGAGTAGGTGATTCGTGACCAGCTATAGCATTCTCACATCTGGATAGGGTCACAAGTGGAATACAGGTACTGCCTTTTTTCCAATACAAGTTGAGGGGAAAGTCGAACACGCAGGAACGTCGTCGTCGAGGAAGTATGAATTAACGCATGTTCTCATGCCTTTTACTGTTGTTGAATTAAAGAAGAATTCGGTGGAAAGCAAAGACTTGGACTAGCTTGATCAAAAGGTTATCCCGTAATTCTCGCTTTAAATTTTGAAATGCATATAGAATTGGCTCCAGTGACCAGTGAGCACGGGCAGGCTCATTAGCGTGGCTCAAAACAAATAATTATGTGTTATCACGCTGTTATGCCTTTTCATCATTCAGCAGATTTTATTTGCTTAGGTAGGGACATCGAATTAATTTAACTAAACGGAAGTTTTTCCTCTTTCTTTTTGACATAACAGTAATTAGAGTTATGTTAAAACAATTGATGTTTAAAAGTATCAAAATTAATCTTTTCAGAAAAATTAAATAAATAGTTATCTGTAAGCATAGTTGTTGGGTAACATATAACCCATTAAGGTTATGTTAAAACAATTGGTACATGGAAAACGAGCAAAAGTTTAGAACTTCAATCTACATTTGAACTCCAGCCCATAGATGTATTCTTTGGGGCCATCAACTCTGCTTTGATGTACTATTTGATCCTAGGGCCAAAACAAGGCCGGCTCTGAGATTTTGGGGTCTGGGGCGAGCTACTAAAAAATGGCCTTTGAGATTTTCGGCACTTCAATCCATTGTACTTTGATATAGGTACCTTAAATTCAAAACGAAACAGTTATAAGACGTACCTTAAATTTAAAATTTTCATGATTGAAATGATAAGCCATTGGAGTATTTAATCTGTGGTGAGGGATGGCTCAATTTGACTTAATATGTCTACTATGTATGGAAAAAGTTGGGATCATATATGACCTTGGTTTTGTATGCAAAGTCTTGTTTGACTTTGAATATAACTTTCGAGTTAAAAATTGACTTAATCGCTCTCTAATGCATAAAAATTAAAAAGTTAAAAGTCAAATTTGATTATGCATGCATTGAAATTACAACTTGCACCACCACATTTGAAGTCAAATATAAGTTATAACTTATAGGTTTTGTTTTTTATATTGGAGATAGTATGAGAAATTAATTTTGAAGTTGGTTGAGCTGTAATTTTTTTATGACCATGCATCAGTTGTATAGAGGTACAATGAAGTAATGCTTGTGTTTAATACAAACAATATTCTTATTTTAAACTACACATACTAAGGAGAATGAGGGTTCGAACCCAAGACGTAACAAGTTGAATAGTTAAATGAAGTAACATTCTTAAAAGACAATAGAAACTAAATGTGATGATTATTATTATTATTTTGTTGTTTGTAATAATTAAAAATTGTTTGATTACTGATTGTACTCAATGGTTTCAGTCTTTCCTACTAAGCGAAGCATTCTTTGGGCCATATACCCTCATAGCCTAGCCTACTTGGCAAGCCAAACCCCACACCACAAAAGAAAGCAACTTCTTTCTCTCTCTCTCTCTCTCTCTCTCTCTCTCTCTCTCTCTCTCTGCAGTTTAAGAACCCTCCAAAAACCCCACTCCCATGTTAGAGGGTTAGAGCTCCAAATCACATCTCTCTCTCTCTCTCTCTCTCTCTCTCTCTAGATATTATTTATGGAGCATGATCAGGACGAAGAAGCTCTATTTCATCCATACCCTTGTCCATACTACGTGCAAAGCCCATCCGCCATTTCCCATTCCAACAGTGCCGATATTCGAAACACCATCCTGGAATCCGAATTCCACTCCCCAACACGACCCAATCCAGCAAACCGGACCCTCCACGACGAGGCCTCTTGCTTCACTCTATCACGCTACTCGTCCTCTCGTGGATCCAGTCACTCATTCCAGCACCAAAAAAAGATCTCCTTTGATGCACGTAGTAACGGCACAGGGACCGATAATTGCAAAAACCGTTTGGTTATTACCGTCAAAGGTGGTGGTTGTGGCAATGGCGGTGATGATCACGGTGACAATGAAGATGATGAGGAGGAGTATTGTTATGGGCTGGAGAACAGATCGGGGTGGTGGAAGAGGAATTGTTCATATCGAAATTCTGATTCGTTTGCATGGATATTTTTGCAAATAAGTTGGAGGGCAGTGTTGAGTTTGTGTATTGCACTGCTTGTGTTTTACGTTGCTACAAAGCCCCCACCACCCAAAGTGTCTATTCAGGTACGTTCAAATATTCAACAATCTCTCTCAAAAAAAAAAAAGTACTCTATTTTAGTTGCAAAACTATGCGTATTTATTGATTCTAGCTATCTTATCCATTATAAAAGATTAACCATAATATATATGGCATGATGGGTTTTGTAATTGGCCTAATAGCATGCTCGAGACATATTATTATCGTGGTAATATAGGGCATATATATAATACTCAATGATGAACTATGAAGTGTACGTACGATCACAAAAGTATTCTAACACAAAATATTAGCCTACATGCAGGTAGTTTACTTCTTGTTTGATTTTTTAACTTTTACCTAAACCTAAATAAAAAAGAATTTAATATATTAGCCTATATGGCTATATGCAGGTGTTTTAGTTAACTAATTAGTTCCTAATCTTGAAAACGTAAACGAAATTAGCCCTTTGTAAGATGAGGATTATCTTTTTCTACCTTAAACGTTGTACTGTTGCGTATGAAGAAAAAGAAATGTGATTATATTGGAAACAGGCCGAATAAGGAAGAAGAACAATCATGAGACTCAAAGCACAAAGGTAGACATAGACTTGGCTAAGTTAGCTAGAGTAGTGTGCGTACACCACTTTAAGTCATTAAAGAAAAAATTCAACCATCAACTGCATCACGAAGTCTACAAAATATGGTCTAAAAATATAGTCTCTCTAACATTTTCCTTCCCTTTTTGCACAAGTGAATCTCATTTTCCATAATTTAGATGAATTTAGTGTAAATTATCTTATTACTTATAAGTAAAAATAAATAAATAAACTTGAATCACAAAAAATAATTAAAAAAACAAAGCAATTAAACTTGAATCACAAAAAAATAAATAAATAAAACAAAACAATTAAACTTGAATCACCTAAAATGGCTCACATATTGCAAAAATATTCTCTTGGTTACTACATGATCAAGAAATGCATAATGACTCGCCCGTAGGGTACGTTTGATGTGGAGGAAAGAGAATTTGGGAATGAGAGAGTGTTGCCAATTCTGATGTTTGGCAAGTTCATGTTTGGCATATGATTTTCTCCCATAGGAAAATAGGGGAAAGTGCAACTTTCGCTCACCTTAGCATTCACTTTCCTTCCCCATGAAAAAAAAAAAAAATTGACTGCTACCATTTTATGACATATATGTCCTCGTTTGGTAACTTAAAATGCTAATTTTATACCAATAAATTGGCAGTTTCTACCTACCTACTAAACATAGGAAAAAAAATTCGAATTTACTTTCTCCCAAGTAAAGACATGGGGAATCATTTTCCATGAATTCGTTTTCACATACTAAATGTAACACTAGAGTTGATATAAAAGGTTAAGATTAAAACATAAAGCACATCCATGTATTCTCACACTTTGATAACAAATTTATATGCAAGCCACTGTGAATCTTTGTCCACTGTGTAACCAACTGAACATAACCTCATAACTTGGGCTTCTAATTGATTGACCCCGAATGTCACCCTGAATATTGTTAAAGACTCGTGACCTTGAAAATACAAAACTTATGTGGCACACATACCGAGTAACTATGAATTAACTACATCTTTTTTGTGAAAGAAGGCGTGCCAACTTACAACCGAGTTCAGTCGGGCGAGTAAAATAGATGTGGTGTTGGTGTTGAATACTAACTTCTGAAGTTGAACGACTATGGTTGTGAGAATATAAGTGCACTAAATCGGTATCAGGCTATAGAGGCAAATATGATAGTGTTTTAATGGTGAATGTGGTTTAGCCACATGAGTGCCGAACTACAAAGTGCACTTGAGAGTAACCAATCATATAACACTTCACTTCACAGGAAAGTTAATGAAGTGACCTTTTTAGCGAAGGAATTGAAGATTCTTCGATTGCTGAGACTTGGATAGATAACCGACCGAACTTGAAGTAGTGTTGTTGCACCAAACTGAAGGTACTTAGAGAGCGATTAGTTCTACGGCTCTAGTGATGTTTGTCAACCCAATGATGTTCTGAAGAACTGAATACGAGGGTTAGAATAATTAGTATTTATCTCAAAATTGCGAGAAGATTTCACATAGAGCGTTTGCAAGAATTTTCGCATAGAGCGTCTGAATAGTTTGATTGTTGAGTTCAAGGGGCTTGTCATGGTGCATAACCATTTCTATTTATAGAAAGACTTCTCAGCCACGGAGCTTCTCCTGATAAGCATTCACCATCCTTAGCCAAATAATTACTCTCATACACCTTTGTAACAAACTGTTCAATTAGCATCTAGGATTACAATCCAGGCTAAGGATAAGACCGAATTGAAGTTTGGCTGAGGATAAGCCATGCAATCCCATTAACATCCATGATTAGTTCGGCTAAGGATAAGCCACGCAATCCCACTAGCATCCATTGAAGACCGCGTGCACCATGATTCCAATTCAATCCAACTTCTTCAAAATTCCATGCTAATTTGATTTGACCCTTTTATCTTGCATAAAAATATTATTTATCATGATTAAAAATCGCAATAATATCCCACCATAACTAATTCATTCTACATTTCTAATAGTCTTGAACTCTATTCATTCTACGGTCTCGATTGCGCGGAGCGATCACCAATGACGTAATATTGAGTCCAATTACTGATCGGCCGAAATGTAAATTTCAGGCCCAAACAGACTCTCAAAAATCTGGCACCGTTATTAACTTCAACTAATGTTCATGATGCTCACAAAAGAAAAAAATCGTAATGTTCTAGATACAATGGGAAAGCAAAGCTTATTTCCAACTCCCAAGCAACAACGATTAAAGCCACAAAAAAAACTGAATAGGTAAATAACATTTTTAATCTTCATCTGACATCTTTAAGACTATTTTGCTCTTGTAAAAAATTGTAAATTCTGGAAACTGCAGATGGCAGGAATTGGTCAATTTGGGCTTGGGGAAGGAGTGGATGGCTCGGGTGTCACAACTAAGTTCCTTACCAGCAATTGTTCCATAAATCTCATGATAGAGAACAAGTCTAAGCTCTTCGGCCTCCACATTCGTCCTCCAACAATGGAAATGTGCTTCGGACGGCTACCTTTTGCACTATCACATGTAAGTAGATGTATATATGTTCAATCAAGTGTAAAGTTCACTTCTTAATTTTGTTACATTTGTGTTTGTCTAAATTGCCGGTCCATAAATATAAGCACTTTTGGAAACACTCGTGTCTAAATGTGTGGTTTAGATTAACAGTAGAAAAAGTTTCTTTGTACACACTTGTATTGCATTGATGATACATCAATTTGTTCCGGGCAATCAGTCGTTATTGAAAATTTTCAGGGACCAAAGCTATATGCTGAGAGTGGATCATCAAAGTTCAAGTTATATGTTGGAACAAGGAATAAGCCTATGTATGGTGCCGGAAGAAGCATGGACGACATGCTCAAGTCAGGGAAGGGTTTGCCGTTGGTGCTTCGTGTGAGACTGCGCTCAAGTTTTCGGGTCGTTTGGAATCTCATAAAACCTAAATTTCATCACCAAGCAGAGTGTTTTTTGGTCGTTGAAAGGGCATATGACAAAAAGCATCGTACTCAGTCATACAATAGCACCTGCATAATTAATTGAAAGAAAAAGACACCAGAGAATGTGAACGAGAAAAAAAAATAGAGAGATTCGTGCGCTGTCGGGCCACAAGCTCCCGTACCATCCGTTCTGTAAATTACACCAATGTCATAAACAAATTATCATCTTGGATCCTAGTTGCATTTTTTAATCTCCTTTAAATCTTGAGGTACAAAACAAATGTCGACATTTCTATCCATATACATTTTTAATTATCCATTGGTTCATACGCATAGTAAATTATTATATTCCTTTTTCGTCAGCAATGTACATTAATTGGTTGTTGTAGGCGGCGAATTTGGATCTTCTTTGGACTTTACTGTCAGAAGTCTAAGGATAAGGAAATCCGGACCCTTGGTTTGTGTGAAAGAGAGATCGAAGTCCTTCGTTTGTGTGAAATAGACCAGCGGAATAAGTTAAAGAACCGTCGGATTTAATTTGAGCGGTCCGCATTGCTGGTTCTTGGGACTCCAGATAGTGAAATCCGGGGAGGATCTTTGTCCGTAGGTGAGTATCTTGCAAATGAGTTTGTTATTTGAAATTCTAAAAAGCCATATTATGAAACTATAAGAAAATTTTGTATACGAAATATTGTTTGTGAGGATGATATTTTTGACTGACAACAATAATACTTTTTCAAAAATAATTGGAAGGACGTTCCAGTAACACCATTAAGAGTCTCAAATAAGAAAGGTTCTTTACAGCATTGGAGATCATAGCTTTGGAAGCATGCATTTCAAGTTTAATAGCTCGTGAGCGACATAACGCGCTTGCGTCCAATACGCAAGTCCAACATATGTGCCTTCTTTAATGGGCGAAGTTTTCGAGATCATGTTTGCCTTATTTGATGTGGGTGTGAGTTTGAGCTTTACTTCCCGCGCGTAGTTGAAGGGCACTCATGTCAATCTGAGCTTTCTTAGTCCACGTGTATTGTTAGTCTTACTAGGTGGTGGTATCAACGGGAGCATTTTTTCTCACAATCATAACTATGATGTATATTTATCATACATTTAATTATTGTTCATTTGTTCTTTCAACTAACTTTAGTTTTTACGTTAAATGTTACTTTTTCAATATTGTAAAAAATTAACCAAGGTTAAATAAAAGACACATGGCAGATGCTTTGGTGTATGGTGAGCGTACAACAAGATTTATGATGGTTGTTAGCCCATTGTGATATGTAGCCTACTCCTCCACCCTCTTAGTATAGATAATAACATTTGTTAAAAAACAAGATTTATGGTGGTGAGCAAAAATACTCCCATTTTTGTTTACCTCACATATGTTTCTACACTTCTTTTTGGGTAATGCTAAGAAGACCATCAATTTAAATTATATTGTCACGCCCCGATCCCGACATACGTCCCAAATCGACATGTGATGTCATCAAGTATCCATATGTCTAACATACCCCGCCTCCGGGATATGGCAAAGCACAACTCGAGCATTGATTCGCATAGTAATTTTTCGTACACTTTATGGCTGCATCTAACCTCGTTGTTAGACTGCTTACGTACCCTAAATAAGGATCAAGTCATTCGTAGTTCGTCAATTGTCAAACTCTAATCTTTTCGTAAAATACTTCTAGCGGAAAACATAGGGTATCACATTACACATCAACCATAAGCCAAACACAATTATCATCTTGTCAGGCACACAAGCGTGCTATTCCCACACATATGCTTTCCAATTCATCCTTCATATAAATCACTATGTTTCACATAATACCGCAATTCATAGTATGCAACATCTCAAATTACAATCAACGAAGCACAATGTTATCCTTTAGCCACAATGGTCAACAAGTCTAATCATAATGACAATCATCATAACCAACATTATTCCACAATCATATCAATCAATCAACGAAATGAAACAAAACAATGAAACGAGATGTGAAACATGCTTCAAAGCAACAAACCCCATGAAAATGGGTTAACGGTCCACTACTAGCCCTCACATTTCATCATATCATACTAATTTTGCAAATCAACCACATTTCAAATATGCACATCAAATCAAATATCACAATCATTATCAGTACATAGGTCAAATCATGTTTAATAAACATAGGTCTATGGCTCAATATATAAAAATCACATTTCATTAGAAATCACATTTATAATGTTATGTGATATCCACAAAGGATCTTAAATATGACAGCAGGGTAGTAACCATATCAAATATTTTAGGCCTAATTTGGTACTGAGGTGATTTTGAAAAAAGATGGTATCAAAAAAAGTTGGGAGCTGTTTTTGTGTTTGGTAAACATTCAGCTTCAGTTTTTTTTCACAGTTTTGGGTAAAAAAGCCAAAAACAAGAAGCTGCAAAACCCAGCTTTGAAAAACCGACTTTTTTTCACATCTGTTTTACATAAAAATTTACCAACCACTATAATACTGCTTTTTTTTTTTTTTTTTCAAAGGCACTTTTACAAAAAAGTTTACCAAACACTCTCACAGCTGCTTATTCTCACAATACAGCAGAAGTAGTTTTTTTTTCAAAGCACAGCAATACCAAACCAGCCCTTAAAGTCACTTACTAACCAATGTAAGCCCATTAGACTTCATTTAGACTCCCGTAGTACTAATTTTAGTATTTAGAACGTTTCGAGACATGTTGACCAAAAGTTAACCATCGATTAACGGTAGGGTCCACAACCCTACATAATTTGACCTGGAAGATCCGCACATTGGATTTCGGATCCATAACCTCCTAAGGTCCTCATTATGTTCTTATAACAACTTAATAAAATCTCATCGTGATCCAACGGTAGGATCTCCGCCAATCGTAATTTCAAGTGGCGGTCGACATTTTGTTATACAAACTTAGAAATCAAATTCGGGAAGATCTATACGTCATTGTCCTCAAATATTAAGAAATATTACATATTAAAGTTTGGTGCCGATCCAACGGCCGGATCGTCGTTAGTTAGAATATTCAAGTGGCGGACCTTAATGAAAATATACTCAAATGACGGAAATTCATCAATCGAACTTCACATATGGAATTGGGGTATCAAATTTAGCCTAGGAAGATCAAGGGGTGCCTCGGCCCACCCGTCGCCGCATGCGCCGCTGCAGATGACGGTCGGCCGCCCCAACTTGCCAGAAAATTCACTATTTCAAAAAATTACAAAATTTCACAGAAATGTAGAGCAAGTCAAGGGGAGCAATTTTCACACCTGGGCCGAAGTCCAATTCAGCTGGGAAAAGCTTCAATTTCACTCAAACCCACGGAAACCTTAGAATGGGTTAACTTCGATTCTCCTTCCTCGGTGTTCCGACGCCTCTACAATTGGTTTGGTCTTCTTCCTGGGTCCAAGGGGAGTTGATTAAGGGTGTTGATGGGTGGTGTAACTTTCCGGAACGGCAGAATCGCCGTCGAGCACCCCCCACGAAATTGGACTTAAAAGCCTTCGATCTTGGGCAGGAATGGTAGAGGGGAGGTTGTGGAAGAGGTTGCAGGTGGTAGATGTGGTGTATCAACGGAAAAAATGGCTGAATCACCGGATTTGAACCGGGTCGAAACCGGTTGTGGGTGCACAGGCCGACGGGAAGAGGGAGGTCTCTTTTCTATTTTTTTTCTCTTTTTTTTCCCCTCCCTGATTGGTTGCTCACACCCCCACCACCACACCCCGCCTCTCTTCTTTTTCCTTTTAACTGATTGGTCCCTTTTTCTTAAATCAGATTGTTCCAATAGTCTGATTGGGCCGAAGTTTACTCACACCTGATAAGCCAAATTCCCACATGGTGGGGGTTTAACTAATTTAAAAATTATAGTTTAGTAAAACGACTTTAAATGTTCGTAACTATACCACTATAATCCGGATTTGCAAACGGTTTTCTTCTTTGCATTCATGGTTTCGAGATCTATTCGAAAGCATCACTTGTGACCTCTAAAGGTCTACAGATTACAAATAATTATTTTTCAAAAATTCAACTTCGTACTTAAGTAATTAAAATCTAAAATTAATTCAAATTCTCGAAAAATAGTATAAAATCTCAATAATACAAGCGCATATATTATAACCGTGAAATCCAAAAACGGGATTTCACATATATTTTGTACATGATTATTATGATTACTTAAGTATTGATTAATGTGGTTATTTTATACTAGTGACACATTATATGTGACATCCCGTCCCAAGATTCATATTAACGTACGTGAGAAATTACGATTTTACCCCTAGTTTGTTTGTTTACGTTTAGTGTTGTGTTGTGTGGTGTTGTAGGACCACACACACACTCACACACCACTCTCCCTCTCCCGTGATTCCCTCTCTCTCTGTCTCTTCTCTGTCTCTTCTCTCTCTCCCCCGAGTCCTCCATTATTCTTCTTCTTCTTCCTTCAACGCATGGACTGATAGGAGCATATTTAGGCGACTTACTTAGCTTGTTTTCATGCATTTATATTGTTAATTCATAGTTGTTTTAGTAGTTTAAGCCATTTTCGTGTGTTTTTAGGTTCATATGGCTAAGGAAGCAAAAAGATGCATTTTGGAGCATTTTGGAGCAAAATTGGACTTGGAATGGATAGCTTATGTTTGGAGCAAAAGGAATGGACGAAATTGAAGGATTCCTAATCCATTGCAGCCACATGCACCCATAATCATTCACACCTTGCAGCCACATGCATTCACTCTTCATAAATCAGCCACATGCACATTCACCCTTCATTCCAGCCATTCCACATGCATTTCCAACCCACATGCACCCTTTAATCATTCAACCATGCAGCCACACATTCACCCACATGCATTCCCCTTACAATTTCAGCCATCCCACTTCATCATTGCACATGCATTCACCCTTTAATCCATTGCAGCCACATGCACTCCCATTTTCTCCCAAAACATTGCACATGCATTTTTAGCTTTCCACCAAGTTCCTAGCTGTCATATTCCCTCTTCTTCACCTATAAATAAGCATCCATTGCAGCCACAATTGATACACTCATTCATACACATTTCATTCATTCACTCTTCCATTTTCAGAATGTAGACATCAAACCACAACACCTTGCCATGCTCTCCCTTACAATCCAAACACCATCCTTCCATTTTCACCACTCACCAAACCATTCACACCATCAAACTATCCTTAGACCTTGTGCTACAACGAAGAGGAAGATAAGAGGGCCTAAACGTTCATACAATTCAAGTTTGAGTTGTTGGAATGTTTAGGTGTTTCTTTGATTTCAATGTTTAATTTCAATACTCTTTGTTTTGTACGAATGAGGAATGGAAGAGAAGAGGGCCTAAACGTTCATACAATTCAAGTTTGAGTTGTTGGAATGTTTAGGTGTTTCTTTGATTCCAATGTTTAAATTCAACTAAACCCCCCTTGGCTAGGGGGGGATTCGAAATATATGTTTATGCTTGCATTTTGATTTGATTACTTCTAATTGCGTTTCATAAGTTGTGGATTCAATTCGTTTAACTGTTTGATTGATAACTTATTTATGTATGTTTATTGAGAGTGCACACTTAATTTTCATGCATGAATATGACGCTAGAATATAAGTGAGTTTCACCTAATAGTTACGAACTTATATTCACAAGTAGTGGAGGTTGCTTATAAACAATCGCGTTAAACGAATTCTTGGCATAAGTTTCATGCGTATTCCATAGTAACGAATGCCTTGTCAACACTTATAATTTTCATAGAGCGTAATGATTCTTGCTTGTATCTCTATTATGCAATCATGTAGGGGACTTGTGGGGAATGTTTTGGGTTGTCGTATGCAATCATCCAATTCAATAACGTTAGGAAGATTTGAAAGTTAATTTAAGCGGATCTAATTAACTTGGAGCATTGAGAATTCATGGTTTGTTGAAATGCAATTGGAAATCGTTTTATTATGCAAGTGTAACATGTGTGGAGATGAACCCCTTAGCTAGCTTCCCATCCATTCCATTCCATCAAATTCGTTTTTACAATCTGTTCTAATTTTACAAAGTTTTAAGTTTTGTTTTCAAATTCGTCAAAACCTCAATCCCCCTTTACTTTAGTGTCCAATTTAGTTAGAAAGTGTCTTAGTTTGTGTTTCTACGTGTTTTGAATCAATTTATTACCCAATTTCGTCCAAAGTAGTCAAAGTGCTCAAAACTGCCCAGATTGTGTTTTTAAGGCGGTTTTGAGTGTTTTGGTGCTGTTTTGAGTGTTTTGGTTTGTTTTAGTGTTTTAAGTGTTTAGTTTTACATTCTTTGAGTCTAGTTTAGTGTTTTATATTGTGTTTTTACGTTTTTGAGTCAAATCCAAGTGATTAACAATCCCTCCTAATCCCCGGTCCAGAACGATCCCTACTTACATACTTACTACAATTGATAAAAAGAGGGTTTAATTTGTGTGCGTATAATTCTCGCATCACGGACCAACATCAAACTCACCCAAAACATCACCCATCGAGGAAACTAAGGACACCATTGAACTCGTGAAGCTCGTATGAGTGCAACCATACCGTTTTCAGGTGAGAAATCATTCGTTTTCACGTCGATTTCTTAAGCTCCGATTTAGGTACTATTCATGCAAACATAAATCTAGTGTGTTTTGGAATTTTGAAGCTTGTAGATGTCTTAGTGAGGTCTCAAGGAGCCTCGGAGTGCTTCGTTGGACGAGTTTGGACGTCGGGATCATCCTGTTCAAAGTTGGCCGACTTTTGAAGTTGTGGACAGGTATGATCTAGTAGTTTTAAGGCTTTAAAAGTGGTCTATCGTGATTCTACTAGTCCTAAGCTTCATTTTGGCGTTTGAATCATGAAAATTGGTTGAGAAACGAGTGAGAAAACTAAGTTGGAAAATTTCCCAGTTTTCCGGCGCCGGCGACGGCGCCGGAGACTCGCCGGAGAAGGTGACGGAATATTCCGTCAAATCTGACGAAATATTCCTGACGCTGTTAACGGAATCTGTCAAAACTGACGGAATATTCCTGACGCCGTCAGTGTGCGCCACACGTGCCTGCGAGTGGCCGGCGCGTGGGGGCGCGTGCGGTGGAGAAAAATTATTCTAAAAATATGGTTGTGATCCTGAGGTTGTGTAGAGCACGTTGGTATATTCAATTGTCCATTTTGAGCAATGTATGAGAAGTTATTACGAGAAGTTGGTTATGTGCTTTTAACTTAACGTTTTCGTAGTTATTTCGCATATAGGTGATTCGTATCCCGAGGACGAGCGTGCACACTCGAGGCAGGGGGCTATGACCCTTCCACTTATCAGTGAGTGGGCTTTTGTTTTCCGTATATACCTATATACATTTATATTCCTAGAAATAGATTAAAAAGGGTTAATTGATTTATGCCATGCACTTTATTATTATCGCTTATGCATCATCACATGCATTAGTAGCGGCATACATTTATATATGTGTATTTGGTGTTGTGGACGCACAGGTAAGTGCCATGTAAGTGGTATTCATGTTTGTATTCAGTAGTAGCTTGAGATGCTTAGAGAGCTCATAATCTGCACCCCCGGTGTTAGTGCTCCCGCCCAGAGTAGGGCACAGTCCTTCACGTGATGTTCACCTCCCGCACCACACGCTCAGCTTGGATCCAAGTTAGGTGCACAGTCCTGTCGTACAGACCACATTAGGTGGTTCCGACTCGTAGGTGACCCGCGATTATTCGCACAGTCTTCACGTGATCGTAGCACTAGAGCGTATATATATTACACCCAGTCTTGTCGTAAGACCACGTTAGGTGGTTCCGACTCGTGTGCAGATTCAGTTATTGAGTTTGAGATTTGAGCTCTATATGCAGCCGTACAGGTCACGTTAGGTGACTCCGGCTGCCAGATTATATGTTATTGATATGAGATATGCTTGAGCACTTACATTTTATTATGAGATTCCGATGTGGCATATTCTCGAGCATGAATGGCATATTTTGGAGCATGATTGGCATATCTATACATACGTATATATGTTCATTTTCTGGGAAGTATACAGGTTTTACGGCGAGGGGTTAGAATGTATTTTGCTAAAGAGTTTTCAAAGAGCTTTGTTTTGCCCACTCACGCTTTTGTTTTTGCGCCCCTCCAGGTTCTAGTGGTCTAGCAGGTTCGGTGGTTTTTCCCAGAAGGCGTCCTAGCATTTCTGACAAACACTCACCATTGTAGGGTCACCTTCGGGTGTATTTAAGTCGCATCTTTTCTTTTGGACTGCTGTAGACTTGCTCTGAAGTTGTGTCTCACATACGCTAGCATTGTTTTAGTACTTTGTATGCTATTTTTTAATTATTCGTACTTTATATTACTGTCTCATTAGCTTCCGCACGTGCACATGGCTACGTCACCTTCGTGTAACGGCCAGCACGCCCTGATCTCGGTCGGGGTGTGTCAGTTTGGTATCAGAGCTAGGTTTGGCAGTCCTGTGTCCTTGTGAGTATTTTAATGGTTTGGTGTCTTCTGTCAGAATTATGCCGCCTCGTCGGGAACCACGTCGTTCTTCTGAGTCTAGCTTCCCCGATGTTGCTCAGTTGGGGGAAGTTATTGCTACAGCCCTTCAGTCAGTGATGCGCCCTCCCCAGAGGACTCCTCTGGAGACTATGTACAATCTGAAATTGGATAAGTTCAAAGGTAGTGAGGGTCACGAGGGCGCAGAACGTTGGTTAGAACACATTGAGAAGACTTTCCGTGTGTTGCATAACCAGGGGAACCTTCCTATGGAGAGGTGGGTCGAGACAACCTCATGGTTTCTGGAGATGGAGTCTGCAGCCTGGTGGGAACAGGAGCTTCGTAGGTTGACTCCAGCTCAGAGGACTGATTGGAATGTTTTCAAGGATGTGTTTAAGAGGATGTTTGTGCCCCCTGAGTACATTGATCGTAAGAAACAGGAATTCACCGAGTTGAAACAACGAAAGATGACGGCTAACGAGTATTATCGCAAGTTCACTGATCTGTCTTGTTACCATCCTGACATCGTTGGTAATCCGGCGGAGATGCTTCGCCGTTTCCGCTTAGACACTAGGAAGAGATGGCGTTCTATGGCGACTACTACTCACTGTGAGTCCTACCAGGATTTCTACGAGATACTATTGAGGATTGAGGACTCAGAGAATATGTCGAGCGACAGTGATGAAAAGAAAGATGACAAAGGAAAAGGTCAAACGTCGCTTGGGCCTCGCCAGACTCAGAACTTCAAGAGGGGTGATACTAGTTCGAGTTCGTCTAGTGGTGGTTTCAGTGCCTCTGGACAGGGACGAGGAGGTAGGTTTGCTGGAGGCGCTCGAGGCCAGAGACTAGGTGATGGAGGCCGGAGCCGACCCCCAGTTTGCCGTAGGTGTAATAACCGACATTTCGGCGAGTGCAGGCGTGGCAGCGGTGGTTGTTACACGTGTGGGCAGATGGGACATAGAGCTGTGAATTGTCCCCAGGGTCAGCAGCAGAAGCCACAGCAGACCTTTATGCCACCACCTGCACCAATTCTGCAAATTCAGGGTCCGAGTAATTATGGCCAGGCAAGTAGAGGTGGTGCTTACCACTACCAGGGTGATGCTGTTCCTTATGCTCCGGGACAATATCAGTACCCCCAGGACCCGTATTCACAGGGTGGTTATCCCCCATATCCTGGCAGCTACATGCCGTATCCTCCAGCTCCAGTAGGTGGCTCTCAGTGGTACCAGGGAGGACAATATCAGCATGGTGAGATTGCCACTAGTAGTGCAGGGTCTTCGAGAAAATTGGGTCAGCCCAGTCAGGGGCGTGGAGCTCAAGGTCGCGGTGTTCAGGCGAGCAGAGGTCGCGGCGGACGACAGCAGGGCCAGAGGCGTACTCATAATATTTCCCTGCAGGATGCTCAGAACAACCCGGATCTAATTATGGGTACGTTAAACATTCTTGGTTATTTTGCTAGAGTCTTAATTGATTGTGGAGCTACACATTCCGTTATTTCTCATACATTTGCTCAAGTAACGCAACCTCGCCCCACCCCTCTAGGGTACGATTTAGAGTTCGCTATGCCTAGAGGAGAGAGATGTGTTGTAGATTGTATGTACCCAGGATGTCCAGTGATAGTAGAGAGTGTTGTTATGCCAGCTGATCTTATCCCGTTAGATATTGTCGATTTTGATGTGATTTTGGGCACGGATTGGTTGCATTTCTATCGTGCCAACATTGATTGTTACGGGAAAGTAGTTACGTTTCACCGTCCTGGACTACCTGAGGTTACTTTTGTGGGTGAGCAGAGTGGGGTGAGACACGGCGTTATTTCGGCTTTGCGAGCGAAAAAGTTGTTGTCTAAAGGTTGTCAGGGGTATCTAGCTCATGTGGTGTTAGATGAGGCCGTTTCTAACAGAGTTAAGGATGTGAGAGTGGTCAGACACTTCCCTGATGTTTTTCCTGAGGATTTACCTGGTTTACCCCCAGATCGAGACGTGGATTTCACTATTGAGTTGCTTCCAGGTACTAATCATATTTCTTTGACTCCTTATTGTATGGCTCCCGCTGAGTTAAGGGAATTGAAAGTTCAGTTGCAAGAATTAGTGGATAAGGGGTTCATTCAGCCTAGTACTTCACCTTGGGGTGCTCTAGTGTTGTTTGTGAGGAAGAAAGACGGAACTTTGAGGCTGTGTATTGACTACCGGCAATTGAATCGGGTGACGATTAAAAACCGTTATCTGATGCCTTGTATCGACGATTTGTTTGATCAGCTGAGAGGTGCTTGTGTATTTTCTAAGATAGACTTGAGGTCTGGGTACTATCAGCTGAAGATTAGTAGGGATGACGTTCTTAAGACGGCGTTTAGGACTCGTTACGGTCATTACGAGTTTCTGGTTATGCCATTTGGGTTGACGAATGCACCAGCATCTTTTATGGATTTAATGAACCGGGTGTTCCAGCCTTACTTGGATAGATTTATTATTGTCTTCATTGACGATATTCTGGTGTATTCTAAGTCCAAAGCGGAGCATGTTCGACATCTTACTTTGGTGTTGAAGAGGTTAAGGGAACACCATTTGTATGCTAAGTTTAGCAAGTGCCAGTTCTGGTTAGATCAAGTTGCGTTTTTGGGGCACATCATTTCTGCTCAGGGTATTCTGGTTGACCCTCAGAAGGTTGCAGCTATGGAGAGTTGGGAGCAACCACGAACCATTACTGAGGTGAGAAGTTTCCTTGGTTTGGCGGGGTATTACCGGAGATTCGTTAAGGATTTTTCGGTGATTGCCTTGCCATTGATGAGGTTAACAAGGAAAGACGTTAAATTTGAGTGGGATGATAAGTGTGAGCAGAGTTTCCAGCAGTTGAAGCATTGTCTCACTAATGCACCTGTTTTGACACTCCCGGACGATAGTGGTGATTTCGAGGTTTATAGCGATGCTTCCTTGAATGGTCTGGGATGTGTGTTGATGCAGCATGGTAGGGTAATTGCTTATGCTTCGCGGCAGTTAAAACCTCATGAGATGAATTACCCTACACATGATTTAGAGTTGGCTGCTATTATCTTTGCGTTAAAGTTGTGGAGACATTATCTTTACGGAGAGAAGTGTAGGATCTTTACAGATCACAAGAGTCTTCAGTATCTCTTTACTCAGAAGGAACTTAATCTTCGTCAACGGAGGTGGTTGGAGTTGCTCAGCAATTACGATTGCACGATTGATTATCACCCTGGTCGTGCGAACGTAGTGGCTGATGCACTTAGCAGGAAGTCACAGGGCCGTATTAATGCGTTGTACGCTAGTCGTATTCCTCTTTTGGTGGACTTGCGTGCTACGGGAGTAAGGTTAGAAGCAGAAGATCGAGAAGTAGCGTTACTTGCTAATTTTCAAGTTAGACCAATCTTGGTTGATCGGGTGCTTGAAGCTCAAGTAGCTGATGAGCAGACTCAAGAACTAATTCAAGCTCGAGATCAAGGAAGGAGGCGAGACCTCAGAGTGCGTGATTCTGATGGCATGTTGATGCTAGAGGGTAGAATGTTCGTGCCTATTAATGTGGAGTTGAAGAAAGAAATTCTCGATGAAGCACATGTCTCGGCTTACGCCATGCACCCAGGAGCGACTAAAATGTATCATACCATTCGACCATTTTACTATTGGCCGGGTATGAAAAGGGAGATAGCTGAGTATGTGAACAGGTGTGCTGTTTGTTAGCAGGTTAAAGCTGAAAGGAAGAAGCCGTTTGGGCTGTTGCAGCCGCTTCCCGTTCCAGAGTGGAAATGGGAAAATATCACTATGGATTTTGTGTACAAGCTTCCGCGTACACATAATGGCTTTGACGGCATCTGGGTGATCGTTGATCGGCTCACTAAATCGGCACATTTTATTCCAGTGAGAGAGAAGTATTCTTTGAGCCGGTTAGCGGAGTTGTTTATCTCGAAGGTTGTGAAATATCATGGTGTCCCTGTGAGTATTGTCTCAGATCGTGATCCACGATTCACATCGAAGTTTTGGGTAGTTTTTCAGGAAGCCTTGGGTACGAGACTACTTTACAGTACGGCATATCATCCACAGACAGACGGACAGTCAGAGAGAACTATTCAGACCCTGGAAGATATGCTGCGAGCTTCGATGTTACAGTTCAGTGATGTTTGGCACCAGCGATTAGATTTGATGGAATTTACTTACAACAATAGTTTTCATTCGAGCATTGGCATGGCGCCATTTGAGGCCTTATATGGTAGATCTTGTCGCACTCCGTTATGTTGGTCAGAGGTTGGTGAAAAAGTTTTAGTGGGTCCGGAGATTGTTGAGGAGACTACTCAGAATGTTCAGGTAATTAGGTCTAACCTGAAAGCAGCTCAGGACAGGCAGAAAAGTTTAGCAGATCGGCATGCTACGGACAGAGTGTATGAGGTCGGAGATTGGGTATTTCTGAAGCTTTCACCGTGGAGAAGTGTCGTGCGGTTTGGAAAGAAGGGGAAGTTGAGTCCCAGATACATCGGACCATACATGGTCACAGAACGAGTTGGTGAGGTAGCTTACAGATTGGAGTTGCCTCCGGAGTTGGCAAGAGTGCATAACGTTTTTCACGTGTCTATGCTCCGACATTATGTTGCTGATCCGTCGCATGTGATACCTCCTCAACCATTGGAGATTAATCTAGATTTGACGTATGACGAGGAACCGTTAACGATCTTAGATTGGAAAGAGAAGGTTCTGAGGAACAAGACGGTGAATTTAGTGAAAGTTTTGTGGAGAAATCATTCAGTCGAGGAAGCTACATGGGAGACAGAAGATCGGATGAGGGATTTGTATCCTAGATTGTTCTTTGACCACTAGGGGTTGTTATTTTGTTATTTTGAATTTCGGGACGAAATTCTATTAAGGTGGGTAGGTTGTGACATCCCGTCCCAAGATTCATATTAACGTACGTGGGAAATTACGATTTTACCCCTAGTTTGTTTGTTTACGTTTAGTGTTGTGTTGTGTGGTGTTGTAGGACCACACACACACTCACACACCACTCTCCCTCTCCCGTGATTCCCTCTCTCTCTGTCTCTTCTCTGTCTCTTCTCTCTCTCCTCCTAGTCCTCCATTATTCTTCTTCTTCTTCCTTCAACGCACGGACCAACATCAAACTCACCCAAAACATCACCCATCGAGGAAACTAAGGACACCATCGAACACGTGAAGCTCGTACGA
The DNA here is from genome assembly GCF_041283825.1 of Pyrus communis. Lineage (NCBI taxonomy): Eukaryota > Viridiplantae > Streptophyta > Magnoliopsida > Rosales > Rosaceae > Pyrus > Pyrus communis. The sequence goes on from NC_142571.1 coordinate 697,480, forward strand.
GTGCAACCATACCGTTTTCAGGTGAGAAATCATTCATTTTCACGTCGATTTCTTAAGCTCCGATTTAGGTACTATTCATGCAAACATAAATCTAGTGTGTTTTTGGAATTTTGAAGCATGTAGATGTCTTATTGAGGTCCCAAGGAGCCTCGGAGTGCTTCGTTGGACGAGTTTGGACGTCGGGATCATCCTGTTCAAAGTTGGCCGACTTTTGAAGTTGTGGACAGGTATGATCTAGTAGTTTTTAGGCTTTAAAAGTGGTCTATCGTGATTCTACTAGTCCTAAGCTTCATTTTGGCGTTTGAATCATGAAAATTGGTTGAGAAACGAGTGAGAAAACTAAGTTTGAAAATTTCCCAGTTTTCCGGCGCCGGCGACAGCGCCGGAGACTCGCCGGAGAAGGTGACGGAATATTTCCGTCAAATCTGACGGAATATTCCTGACGCCGTTAACGGAATCTGTCAAAACTGACGGAATATTCCTGACGCCGTCAGTGTGCGCCACACATGCCTGCGCGTGGCCGGCGCGTGGGGGCGCGTGCGGCGGAGAAAAATTATTCTAAAAATATGGTTGTGATCCTGAGGTTGTGTAGAGCACGTTGGTATATTCAATTGTCCATTTTGAGTAATGTATGAGAAGTTATTACGAGAAGTTGGTTATGTGCTTTTAAATTAACGTTTTCGTAGTTATTTCGCATATAGGTGATTCGTATCCCGAGGACGAGCGTGCACACTCGAGGCAGGGGGGCTACGACCCTTCCACTTATCAGTGAGTGGGCTTTTGTTTTCCGTATATACCTATATACATTTATATTCCCAGAAATAGATTAAAAAGGGTTAATTGATTTATGCCATGCACTTTATTATTATCGCTTATGCATCATCACATGCATTAGTAGCGGCATACATTTATATATGTGTATTTGGTGCTGTGGATGCACAGGTAAGTGCCAGGTAAGTGATATTCATGTTTGTATTCAGTAGTAGCTTGAGATGCTTAGAGAGCTCATAATCTGCACCCCCGGTGTTAGTGCTCCCGCCCAAAGTAGGGCACAGTCCTTCACGTGATGTTCACCTCCTGCACCACACGCTCAGCTTGGATCCAAGTTAGGTGCACAGTCCTGTCGTACATACCACATTAGGTGGTTCTGACTCGTAGGTGACCAGCGATTATTCGCACAGTCTTCACGTGATCGTAGCACTAGAGCGTATATATATTACACCCAGTCTTGTCGTACAGACCACGTTAGGTGGTTCCGACTCGTGTGCAGATTCAATTATTGAGTTTGAGATTTGAGCTCTATATGCAGCCGTACAGGTCACGTTAGGTGACTCCGGCTGCCAGATTATATGTTATTGATATGAGATATGCTTGAGCACTTACATTTTATTATGAGATTCCGATGTGGCATATTCTCGAGCATGAATGGCATATTTTGGAGCATGATTGGCATATCTATACATACGTATATATGTTCATTTTCTGGGAAGTATACAGGTTTTACGACGAGGGGTTAGAATGTATTTTGCTAAAGAGTTTTCAAAGAGCTTTGTTTTGCCCACTCACGCTTTTGTTTTTGCGCACCTCCAGGTTCTAGTGGTCTAGCAGATTCGGTGGTTTTTCCCAGAAGGCGTCCCGGCATTTCTGACAGACACTCACCATTGTAGGGTCACCTTCGGGTGTATTTAAGTCGCATCTTTTCTTTTGGACTGCTGTAGACTTGCTCTGAAGTTGTGTCTCACATACGCTAGCATTGTTTTAGTACCTTGTATGCTAGTTTTTAATTATTCGTACTTTATATTACTATCTCATTAGCTTCCGCACGTGCACATGGCTACGTCACCTTCGTGTGACGGCCAGCACGCCCTGATCTCGGTCGGGGTGTGTCATTATACAGCTTGCAGATTCGGTCTAAAAATTTGATCTATCTAGTCTAACCTTTTCATAATGTATACAATCAACCACTTACAAGAGAGGTCATTAATGACGCAAACCTCAATGAAGATTAGCGTTGGGCAAAAGCTTTTTTATTTTGGGAAATTGTAGAGCCAACAATATTTCTAAAAATCCTAAAGATGACACGTGAACTTTTGTTCGAAGAAGAAAAGAATGTCTTCATTAAAAGGACAATCCACAAATATTCTCACGCACAGTTCAACATCCCCAGAGACTTGAGCAGCTGATTACAACACCACCAAGCTCCCCAGCTCATGGCATGAAAAATTCAAAGACATTAATGATATGATTAATCACCAAATTCTATATTTAATACATTCTTGATTGAAAATCAACTCAAACAAGTAAGGAGTTCTCATCATAATCAATCAAGAATAGTTACTTCATCATCCCAATATTTTATCTCCTAACCAATGTATTCGGGATAATTATTTCCTTATCCATCTTATGGATGACACACCTTAGTCAATAGCAGGAAGCCAACACATGTAGGACAGAACCCTACCATGCCGGCCACCTCCCTATATATACTCTACATCATTTTCTGGTAAGCTTTTGCTACACAATTAAGCCATAAACACTACCTTTTTCAAAGATATTGACTTAAGCATTGAAGATCCATTGACCAACACTCCCCCCCCCCCCCACCCTCTCTCGGCCGCCGCGGCACCCCCCCCCCCCCCCCAACCTTGTGGGCACCCGTGGCTTTGGTTACTTCAAAGTTATGTGTAGGACATAAATCGTAATATAAATATGTAGTATGTAGGATGTTAGATATAGATGAGTGGGTTTCATCTTCTCAGTTTACTGGAAATGGCAACATTGTGTCTTCCACGCGAAAGTTGAATCTGTCTTCTTAGTTTAATCAAGTGTACTGTGGTATTATCGTGGCTTCCACACGAAAGTGGAATACTCTTCTTATTTTCCTTTAAATTATTGCATCGTGAATCACTTTACTTTAGATGACTGTCTAGCTAATTAGGTCCAAAAGTTTGGTACCCTTTTTTCGTCCAAATATGTTAGATATTTCCCTAGCTATATACGTCGAAGGAGAGAATCACACACACATAAAAAGTGAAACGATTGTTCGATAACTATTTTGCATAACAAAACTGGTGGATGAACAAGTATGGTTCATATATGCATAGTTGCGTATATACTAGTGCATAATTAGTTCCAATTTTATTGAGTAGGACGATGATATAAAAATATTTGTGGGCATGATCGAAATTAGCATATATATATATATATATATATGGACTATATAAGCAGCAACATTATTCATTAAATAAGTTATCTTTACATTGACATGCATGCAATTGCAAACATAAATGTCTTCGGGTCCCCCCATTAGCTTCACTAGATGGTGTTCCTAGATTTAAAATATTTTTGCCACTATGTACAGTAGCTCGAAAAGCAAGCTGTGGAGTAATAGTTTCTGGATTTTAGCTCAATTAGAGTTTTGGTTTTTGAACTAAAAATTTGTGAGTATTGATCATGTTAGCTAATTCAATTAGAACTTTCATCTATTTTTCACTCCTTTAAATTCTTAAATTTGGATGAAAGTTCTAGCCGAGTTAGCCTAAAGCAGGGGCGAAGCTACATAGGGGCAAGGAGGGGCGGCCGCCCCTCCTCTCGCCAGAAAATTAGCCCAGGAGGGTGTAGCTGCCCCTTTCGTTAGTCGGAAAACTTGTAAGAATGTTCTACAACTTTTGCAGCTGCCATGGGCTGACACACGTTATGGAGAGTGGGAAGTTGCCCATCTGGCTCCCGAAGAAAAATTATACCTCAAATTGTTGGAAATTGAATCGGGTGAAGATAGCTGCTGCAATTGTTTTGTAGCTTTTGCCTTCCTGCAATCTGGTGAAGTGCATTAAAGTCAAGAACTTTGCGCGACCAAGCCATCATCGCGCAAAACCTTGGGCTTCAAATTTTTGGACGCCAACCGATACACTTTCTTGGGTTTTTTAAACCCATTGTGCGACGAACTATAGTTCGTGGCGCATTTTTGTTGCGCATTTTTTTTAAGGACATTGGCTTGGCCTTCAACTTTTTGCACGCTTTCCCGGGTTCATTCATAATAAACATTAAGTACATATTTAATCAAAAAAGTTCATACCAAAAAAACTTAAAATTCATATCTATTTATTAAATAAGCAAAAAATTTAAAATAAGAAACCCTATTCTACTCATCCGCCGTTGGCTTTATGATTCTTGCTATTGTGCTGCAGCGCGTTCATTATCAAACTTCCACTCCCAAAATCTCAACTTGAACCCAAGCATCTCTAATTAATTTTTTATTTGTTCTGTTTGATGTTTTATTTATTTTTTTCCTTTTATGAACTAGGTATACTTATCTATTTTTTATATAAAACATCTATCATACTTATCTAAAAATAATAACTATGCACATTGTTTTTTTTTTTTTTTTTTTTTTTGGAAACAACTATGCACATTGTTTGACGACTATAATACCTACAATTTGTAAGTGGTGTTTTGCATTAATTGTTTAATTGATAGAGAATTAGCGTAATATGCTTTTTACCCATTTTGTTTCTATTGTACAATTACGTAATGTATGTAACAATACTATATAAAACAGTGCTTAAATCATTCTTCAAATATTCTGGGTACAATGGATAGTCCTTCTTCGAATATTTCCAAATAATCTTTCTTTGAATATTTTGGTTACTCCAAATCCTCATTCGAGTATTTTAGGTAGTTTTGAACGACATTAATATTGTCTACTATGTACAAGGATTTAGTTGTCTACATTTTTTATGAACCTTTTAAGCTTTTAAATTTCATCCTTCATGTCAAAAATTTCTGGCTTCGCCACTGACCTAAAGGATTGTTGTTCCACAATATAACAAGTTCAAGGATTCTATGTTAAAAATCTCTTTCTCTCAACATAGTCCGAATTGAGAGTAATGTGCTAAGAGCACTAAGTTTTGGTCTTAAAATTATGTGTCATCATAGGTTTAACAAATTGGCACACGCACATTGTATTCCTAAGACCACTATATATGCTACAAACGTCATTGGCTACCACATAAATAACGAATTGAACCTAATTTATGAACTAACCAGGGCTCACAATGTTCAGCCGGTAAAAATTAGGTCACAAGGGGATTGTCATTTAATTCCAGGCATGGAGTGTTGGAAATCCTACGTAGCCCACACTTTGAAAAGTTTCGATTGCTACCAGCTGGTTAAAGCACTTCGATTTGCATCAAAGCAAAGTAGGATAAATTAAATACAAACTTAATAATTTATAGCTTACGATGATGGTGGACCATACACCTTTTCAGAATCTAACAGAGTGCTACCAATTATGTATGCACTCTTTGAATAGATTGCGATGCTGTCATTCAATCATAGGCAGTTCCGTTCACTATGATATTTCTAAAATTTATTTTCTTCTTGTGCGTCAGATTTTTCCACTCTTAAGGCGTCAGATTTTTCCACTCTTAAAACTTAAAAGAACGAGTTTTGTTCTCTCTCTCTCTCTCTCTCTCTCTCTCTCTCTCTCTCTCTGTGCGTGTGTGGGTTGAGCAATATACAATTTTTCATTTTCCTTTTTATTTTTTTAATTTGGGAGGGATAGAGGCGGAGGAAGAGTACTTATATAGCGTAGGAAGGGCTTGGTCTGCAAGTGAGCTATCTATCAAAAGGAAGTTGGTGAAAAGAGTATGTTTTGCAATATTGCTAGCTCTCTCAGCACGAAGAACAATAAGCGCAAAGGTATACAAGTTACTTCCAAAAGGTAAACTCCTTCCCATTCTTTCTATCTCTACACATTTCCTAATTTGGATTGGTACATATATTTGTTGCTTTCAAACTCTTTCTCTTCTATACATGCATGCATGCTTGATGCTTCACACAATTAGATTGGTTTTTTTTTTTTGGTAAAACCTCGACGATACTAAGGGATAATATGCTTAATATGTATGCATGCTTCTTATAATTAGATCAAGCTTATTGTGTCTCATTCTTTCATATTTTTCTTGCACATATGCATAATCTGCGTTGTTTTGCATATGCATGCAAGCCTACAAAATTCTATGGCTTTGGGGACCTGCAAAACACAGTTGCTCCCCACACTATTCGAGCCTATACGAATCCCGTACTGGACGGTCAAGTACGGAAATATCGGTTAATATAACTAGAGGTTTGCCATTTTTTGAGATAATAATTATGGACCTGCAATTGGAGAATGACCAAGTACGTGAATATTGTTATCACATGACATTCTATATCGATAATTTAAAAATGTAAATTTATGTCCACATGACACTATATTGTTAATTCAAATTGATACGTTAATAGTGTATATGTGCTATATAAATTAAGCTAACGAGAATGACCCGTATATCCACAACTAACGCCCCGCAAATATTTTGTGATTGATTTCGTTGCATTAATTGTTTTCTGTTTTTTTGCTTTTCCTTTCACAATCACACTGCTGCTTGCTTACCTTACTTCCACTACATACATTCTTGGTCAAATCCACTTCTGTATAATATATAACTATATGCAATAATAATCCCTATACTTAAAAAAAATAAAAAAAATAAAAAAAATAAACCCTCAACCAGGACTCAAACAGTCACTTTCGAACACTCCTTCCTTAAATTTTCTATAAAAAAATTCTTAGTTTGAAAAGCAGAGAAGTAGACTGAAAGTGCATACAGAAACTTTCTTATCATATAGAGACCTCAGTGATAACAAATTTTTCATGATATCTGGCTTCATAACAAACTTTTATGATATATAGCAAATTGAAACGAACGTAAATGATAATTGCTTACTTGAATATTGTGATTATTTTAGGTAAGTGATGATTTGTACCTTTAACTCTTACAATGGTGACAAATAAAAAACAAATTAATAACTGAACCACTTAGTACTACAGTTTACTGGTATTTTTCTCTACTTGTAAGTGAGCAGGTATTTCTCTTCACTTGTAAGTGAGCGGTCTTAGGTTCAATTCTCGCCAAAAGCGAATTTGAACCACATTATTGTTAGCTCATTGTGAGGCTTAGACCACTCCCCCACCCTTTAGTATAGATAATATCGTTTGTTCCAAAAAAAAAAAAGCAAACAAATAACTTTATTTTCTTGGTTTTGGAAAGATACTCTTATTTGTATTTTTTTTTTTAAATCTTAAAATATAATTCATGGATTAATCTCTACTAATGAATAAAATACTCATTGTCAACCAAAACCTTATGAAATCATCCGTTTAACCCTCTACTTAAAACAAAACATGAATAAGAAATATGGTGCAGAAATGTAATTTCACACAACTAAATTTTTACATTAAAAAGTCTATCATGGTACTATTTACTTTACCCTTTATTTTATCTTTATCGTTAAAACTCAAAATTTTCAAATTTTTTTTTTATTAGTTTTTCTTTAATTAAACCTAATTCGCATAGAAACAGTTCGAATCTTCTTTTCAAGCAAGGTTCACACGACATGGACATCAGGATCATTAATTATGTCTCTCTCTCATCTTCTTGCGTGATTTATTTCGATGATGAATAAGACTTCAGTTTTGTTGGTACTCGATATAGAAAACACCTGCCTAAATGCTTTTGCGGTGCTAATCAGGGATTGTAAACCCGAGGGAGGTATATATGTGCAGTATCCATGTTTGGTCACGCCTACCTTGTCCCTTCCCTCTTCGAATTTGTGCCATTGTAATATTATATAGTTGGCTTAAAGGTTACTAAAAAATATTTGTCCTTGCCTAATCCCGTTTAGCCAAATGGCAAAATTGAAACACTTTTTCAGGCACAAGATTCAAATGGGAGATTTTTCAGTATGATCGGAACGAGGGATGGTACACCACGTGTCACTATACAAATAGTGAAATATGTGTGTTAAAAAGTTAATTAATAACTTAACTATTAAAATTTTCCACAACTTATATAAAAACACGTGGTGTATCATTTGTGTTTCGATCACAATAAAAAATTTCTCCAAAGAAGAGGTAAGTCTTAAAACTACAAAATTAATATTTTAAATTTTAAAAAGTGTTATTGTCACTCCAAAAAATTATCTTGCACTTCTTCCTAATTAAAAATTAAAAAGTATATGATGATCATTTTGGAATCTAATAAAAAAATCCTTAAACTCATGTATATTTAAATTACCTGACAATTATATACATATTTGTTAGACCGGTCGAATGGAAGATGATATCGCAAGTGCTTAAAAGGTGTTGAATTACTTTATATGTTTTATTTTCCAAAAATCTGACAAATAGAAGGAAAGGAGATCATAAAGATATACAGATGTAGTAGAATTTCGACTTTCTTTAGTATCAATACAAGTCAATACATATGTGAACAACATGCTCCATGTCACTCAATTTGTGTTGCCCACATACTAATAAGCTTAAAATTTTTAGTAGGTCTGACGTGTGAGAATGCAAAGAGATGTCCCAAATCGAAAGTTTATCAATAGTAGTTAAATATGCTACACATATTTAGGCACTATAAGCATTGGTAACATGTTTTTTTCTTTTCCATAAATTTGGCATGCAATTAATGTTGTCAAATTATCAAATTTAGTCTACATTAACAGTATATATGGTGACTTAACATACTTTTTTGTATTTGCAAAGGACTTGTAGATGGTAGCTTTATTGGTTAAGAATTTTCATTCTTACACTTGAGGTTCTACTTCTTCCCCTCCTTTCCCCAATATAATATATCTGTATTCAATAAATTTTCCTTTGAAGCATTTAGTCCATTTTCATTAGTCATTTTTGTGGTGGAATCTGCTTTTTACTCTTAACACTTGCATGGAAAGTTCGTAAAAAAATAATAATATTAGAAAGCTCTTGCTGTTGACTGATGTTCAGTCTACAAAACATCATAACTGAGGAAGGTTTCTATCAGTGATATGGAGCTATAAAATCCATCTTGAGCTTTTAGTGTCTCGTGTGCCCTCCTGGAGTTATTTCTGAGGCAGTTCATTTACATAGAAGGTCTATTTACTTATTTATTTAGTTATTTTGTGTTTTCCCTCTCACTTTGAGGTCTGCATTTGATATGTGATTGTGTATACTTAGGCTTAGCCTTTTTTTTTTTTTTTTCCCCATAGTTTAGATAATTTAGTGGAAATTATCCCGTTGTTTGTCCAAAAAAAGAAACTGAGGTTGGATTGTGAGAAAGTACTACATTTGTATAGTGATATCAAAAGCTCAAGTGAAGCGACCTCATTAGGAAGTTTTATTTTTATTTTGGAATTGCAGTATCAACTTAAGCATGGCTGAGGAGCAACATTTGCATGAGCCAGTGAGCAAGTGGAAGATGCCTGTTGGTGTTTTCTTCAAAGATGCAAGGTATACAGTTTCACACCATATTTTAATTAGTACTCTCTCTAATTAATTTTCTGCTTTGGGGAAAGCCTTTTCTATCTTAATTTAAGGTTGATAAGGGTAAAGTACTAAAGTTTTTTTATTTTTCTAACGTGATTGCAGGCGTGTTTTCAAATGGGATACACTCGGGAAGGAGATACTACAGATTGCATTCCCTGCTGCTCTCGCTGTAGCTGCTGATCCAGTTGCTTCTTTGATTGACACAGCATTCATTGGTCATATAGGTACATGCCTTTGCTTTATCTTGATTGTTAGAGGAGATTGCATTGGAATGCGTCAATTTTTAGAAAATAATTTTGTTCGTAAATAATTGTCTGCATGTTCACAGTAAGATAAAACTTGTATGGAGTTTGGCAACATTGATCAGTGTTGTACTAAAAACTCATCAGTTACTGTATTATTGAAAGACACGGTTATTAGTTCATGTTGGAGTGATCTTTGTTTCACGTGGATTGACTCGATAGATGAATCTTTTTGTCCTATAGGTCCAGTGGAGCTTGCGGCAGCAGGAGTATCTATTGCCCTGTTCAACCAGGCTTCGAGGATTACTATATTCCCATTAGTCAGTATAACAACTTCCTTTGTTGCCGAGGAAGATACTGTTGCAAAAATGAACACAGAATCTGCGAAAGGTGAGAAGCGGGAAAAGAATTCAGACATGCTTGATGACATGGAAAAAGGGGCTGCCAAACCAAAAGGAGATGATGCACCTCAAAATGGTAAGCATCTAGGAAAATTTTCAACTCAAAACAGTAGGGTGGAAAAGGCCTCAACTGATGATATTGAGCGTGTGGAAGCGGAAAAAGGTGCCGCTGAAGCGGAAAGTGAGAGATCAGACGAGGGATTAGCCAAAGATATTGAATCAAAAAAAGTCATATTGGAAAATGTTAAGCTTGAGAATGCAGAGAAAGATGCTGCGAAAAACAGTGTTCAACTAGAAAATGGTACTCTTTCTCTCTTTTGATCTCTAGGCTCTAGCTCACCGCCATTATAACCCAAAGATCAATAAATATCTTAAAACATAATATGCATTGGTGGTTTCTTGATTAGGTTCCAAAACCACTATGGAAAAGCATCCTTCGGATCTTATGAACATCAGCGTGAAGACGAAAATCAGGAAAAAGAAGCGACATATTGCTTCAGCGTCAACAGCACTCATCTTTGGGGCAATATTAGGCCTTTTTCAAGCTATATTTCTCATGCTTACAGCCAAAGTTCTCCTTGGTGTGATGGGTGTGAAACCGGTAAGTGATTCATTTTTGTCATCTCCGCCTATATTGAATGAAGGAAAGAATTACAGCTCTTGTTATGGAGCAGGGTTCCCCTATGTTAGCCCCGGCACAGAAATACTTGAGAATAAGGTCGATTGGTGCACCAGCAGTTCTTCTCACATTGGCCATGCAAGGGATCTTCCGTGGCTTTAAGGATACAAAAACTCCTTTATATGTCATTGGTAGGCCAAAAACTCTGTTCCAATTTCTCACCCCCCAACTACTTTGATTTGTGTTCCTCTCTCATTATCCTCAGATATGATTAAACACAAGAAATAGAAACATAACCTATATGAAATAAACCCTATAGTGATGGAGAAGTCTAATTACTCGAGTTTATTTGTTCATTTGTATCGTATTGTAGTTGCTGGATACGCAGTTAACATTGCCCTGGATCCATTACTCATCTTTGTCTGCGGTATGGGAATCAGAGGTGCAGCTATGGCACATGTTATTTCTCAGTGAGTAGTGTCACCCTTGTCATGGTATTACTTTTTGTAATTGCATGTTTTCAACTGCTGTTGAAATCTTGTTGTTCATACATTTTTATCTAGATTTGGTGCATCTTATCTAATATTAAAAATTTAAAATGTTTGAAACCGTTTTAGGTACTTGATGGCGCTGGTACTCTTCATAATCTTAACAACAAAAGTTGATCTCTTACCTCCAAGTCTTAAAGATTTGCAGTTTGGTCGGTTTCTGAAGAATGGTAATGAGCTCAATCCTTAATATCTCACACCATTATTATAGTTAGCATAATTCACCTGACCTCCATCCCTTAATATTCTAAACATGGTAATTGAACTGCATAATTAGACACATATTTATGGTTTTTGGAGTTACAATTTTTCCTTGAATTTGGGCGCAGGAACTCTATTGTTGGCTAGGGTGGTTGCTGTTACATTCTGTGTGACCTTGGCCGCATCCCTGGCAGCGCGGTTGGGTCCAACTCCGATGGCTGCATTTCAGACTTGCTTGCAGGTCTGGTTGACATCATCTCTTCTTGCTGATGGTTTGGCTGTTGCAGGACAGGTATTGATTTTTCTCATTTAAAACAAAAACATAAAATGTAAGCGTGACTTAAAAGGCAGAAATGTTTACTACTTGTTCAAACAATCTTTGTGTGTATTTTCTCATTAGGCTATTCTAGCATGTGCTTTTGCTGAGAAAGACTACAAAAAGGCCACAGCTACCGCAACCCGGGTTTTGCAGGTACTTCATTCTCTACACGTAGTGGAAAAATCTATAAATTATAAACCCTTCATCATTTGAACAACCCATTTATTTACTTTTTTCACTAATTTGTGAAAGAATATGCTTTGCAGATGAGCTTTATTCTTGGTGTGGGTCTTGCTTTTGTTGTTGGAATTGGTCTGTATTTTGGAGCTGGAGTATTTTCTAGAGATGTTAACGTTTTGCACCTTATAAAGATTGGCCTCCCGGTATTTAAATTTAGCTCTTCTAAAACGCCAAATCTTCATTTATTATAATTATTACTGTTATTTTCGAGCATGAAAAGAATCATCGTCTAATTTGTTTTCTACTCACCAGTTTGTTGCAGCTACGCAACCGATCAATTCGCTGTCTTTTGTGTTTGATGGTGTGAACTTTGGAGCATCTGATTTTGCATATGCTGCATACTCATTGGTACGTTTCTTTGCAATAAACCTTTCCAAATTTCCTATTCACAAGTTGTGTTACTAGCTAATAATCCAAATTATTCTTTTGTGCTTCTCAGGTTCTGGTTGCCATAGCAAGCATTGTATCCTTGTTCCTCCTCTCAAAATCCCATGGTTTTGTTGGAATCTGGATTGCTTTAACCATTTATATGGCGTTACGTACATTTGCTGGTGTATGGAGGTAATTATCCTTCCATCTATTTTTTTAGAACTAACAATGGGAGTGGAGATTTGAAATTGTTATCTCTGTTACAATATCAGAAAGAGAAATATCACTAGACCAACAATAATTTATTTATCTTAGCAATGGATTGATGAGGAAAGGAATTCGAAATTGACACCTCTTCCAACAATCCTTTCCACATTATGATTTGAATTACTTGAACTGAGCTAGGTTGCTATATACTACATTTGCAGGATGGGGACTGGAACTGGACCTTGGCGTTTTCTCAAGGGTCGTTCACCACAGTAGGTTTTATCAGCCTAGTATTACAGGAATACTTGAGACAGTCAACATATCCATGATTAACCCCAAACCCTTGTATTTTTTTCATTCCTATTATTAGTACAGGCATAAAAACTCGACTTAGTTTTTATGAATTTTTTCCCTCATATTGTATCATGGTGACTTCGCAAAGGATGTTTGTGTTTTATATATGTAATATTGCACTATATATAGTTTTCATAGTCATTGTATTTGGTGTCTCTCCTTGTGAGGAGATGGCCTAATTGAATGAAACTCAGTCTTTACTCTATTGATCTACCAACGACAAAAGAAGCAAATAGAGGATCATTCATCCCGAACCCCCTCTCCCTCTCTCTATAATATTAGCTAATTTATCTAATATAAATTACGTAAAGCTTAATTCGAACTTGGGTATCTCTCTTAGAGGAATATTGGCTAATTAATTTAATTCCAACCACCACACCTATCTGAGGCAATGTTTCCTTCTTAGTCTAGTTTTATACCAACTTTATCGTTGGATTCTCCTAGCATTATCCTGCCCTGACTCTTAATAATTTACTGTTTTCTTTACATTTCAAAGTGTATCTACATTTCAATGTTTCAAGTTATATATAATAGCTCATCAGTTCACCAGCTTTTTGTTAAATGCTTGTTAATCTTGCTTCAACCATGAAATGATTACAATAAGTTCTTCGTTTCTATTTTCTTCCACTTACGCTCGTGGGCAAATAATAACACACTGGATTTAAGTCCTTGGTCTCAAAAATATAAAAATTAACCTAACCAAACCAGCATCTCATTCAGTGCTCAATCATTTTGGTTAAAGAGTCAGATCTAATCGCAAACCTACAAACCACTAGACATTGGATGTATGTTGACAGCCTCCAACATTGGCACGCCTACTCTCATACTTCCTCTCAAGCCATCTCTTGGCACTGAGAAAGAAAGCAACACCCAAGACAAATCCATGTTGACATAAGTCAGGTTATGCTTGATTTTGACACTATCACGCCCAGATCTGCTCATTCATTCATGTTAATTATTTGTATCATTACTAATTGAATTTTCAAAGGTTTTTGGATGATGATCCATTATATGATTGGAGTGAGAACCTAGTGGAACTTTTGGTGTTCCAAGCACAAGCATATTCAATTTTTAGTGTCAATTTTTGTTGGAGTTTGTGGCCAAGTGGACAAATGTCCAAAATAACTTTCGGCTAAAGAAAGAAAGTTGGAACACATTTCCTTGTTTTGGGAAAGAAAAAAGGGAAAAGTAAAAGAAAAAGTTTTGGTTGTCTTAAACACCCGTGAGGGCTCATTTCGGTTTAAAAAGGAGAGTAGTAGAGAGCAAGAGAAAAATGAGAGAGCAGAGAGCTCATTTGCCTTTGCAGAAAAAAAGAAAAAGGAGAAGAAAGAGTTCTTTTTGCAGAGAGCAAGAGAGAGTTGCAGAGAGAAATCAAGAGAGCTAGAGTGAAAAGTCTCTTGTGAAAGAACTCTTGGGGTAGAGTGAGGCTCTTGGGAAAATTCTGTGAGTGGGTGTACAAGGGATATGGGATTGGGTTATGTCGATTTAACTCATGTGTAACTTGTACTGTTTTTCTCATAGTGAAGAGCAATATCTCTCCGAGGACGTAGGCAGGTTTTTGCCGAACCTCGTAAATTTCTCGGTGTCTTTATTTCTTGTATTTTAAACTATTCAACTGTGGGTTTGTATGTTGGTGAAGATAATCAGCCAAGGCACAACAATTTTAAATGAAATTCAAATTTGAAAAGGCTCATCTTCACCATACTTAGAACATGAGAGACATTATAATCACGCTCATAGTATTCGTCAGTTCGATTGTAAGTCACATTTTTTTAGTCTCGCATAGGCATGTCTAGAGGACGACCCTCAAACATTCATGGCGACCGCAGTTTATTAAAAAGGAAAAAAGTACAACGAGGGGACAAGTAGCCAAAACCACGAAGAAAAGACGAACAGGTTAGGTATACGGTTATGCCCAACCAATGGCGTAGCCATAAATTATTCGGTGGGTGAGTTAAGTTAAAACTATTACTACGAAATCAAAATTTTAATCCTATGTTGCCTACATAAAGTTACATAATAGTAAAAACTTGAATGTAGTAATTTGAAGCAAGAATTTTATGCCATGCTTTCTAGGTTTCTAGCCTTCAAAGCTTTCAAGTGAATAAAATAAGGAACCATTTGTGATTTGGAAGTTTTAATTTATTAATATTAAATATAATATTGGTTAAAGTGATGAGTTTATTTAACATCTATTAGCTCTATTATTCTTAAAAACAACCTTAGTAATAAAAAATTTCATTTTTTAAGTGAAAATGACAATTAAAAAAATCATAAACTAACCCAGAAATTAATATTTTTAAACTTGAAGAACCAAACTCTCCCTATGCTATAGCCTAGAGGAGCCAAGCCTTTTACTTGGCTCCGCCCTTGTGCCCAACCACTCTCTGCAACAAAAAATAAGAAACAAGAGTTGGAGCCTTGGAGGTGAATCCCACCAAGTAAAACTAGAGCTCATAGCACCATGATTTTCCAAAATATCTGCGGCTTAATTCCCTTCTCAGAAAATATGAGTCTGTGATTCTAATGAATTTACCCTTTTTTAATTAGTGGAAATTCTTAATTAGCTTAGGCCTTCCTTAAGTTGGTAGTTTTTTTATGCATGTGGAGATTTTCATACGTGATTTTCAGATTGCTCTTTCATGCAGTTCTTGTGAGACTGCCTGCCGGGATGGACGGAGGACCAGACTGGCTCAGTCTCACCCGTATATTTTGCAAGTTAATTAGCCAACCTCAATAATGTTCATAACTTTCTGAAACTAAAATAATATTGATGGATTGACACACAAAAATAAAATAAAACATAATTATTGCTAGTTTAGTAGTATTTTATTCACAATTATTACATGTTGCTCGATCTCCATCACTATAACACAGCACCACATATTTGAAATTGGTACATATACCTCCAAAAAAGTTAACTCGTCGTTTAGGGAAAGAAATAGCTAGGAAAGTAACCTTAACACGCTTATTCCTTTCTTTTGGGCGCTTTTTAACTTTTTTCTTTGAATTAAACTAATTAAAAAAAAAAAAAAAAACAAGTGAATTTCACACATTCTTTCTAATTTCTCACATTTTTTTTTATTATTTATAGTCATCAAATTGAATAAAATAAACTGCTAGAATTACATAGGTATGTAAGACCATCTCTAAAGGAGATGTCAAATATGCCAAATAGGATTGAAAGACATTCGGATGTTATACAATGGAGATGTCATACATGATGTGATAATTGAGTTATTTAACTCTTTACTTTCTAGTTGTATTTTTATTACAGCAAACAAAGAAGGAGTCAAATATATAATTTTATAAAACAAAAACTAAAAACAATTTTAATTATTTTTTAATAGCTAATGCCCAATATAATAATAAAATGAATATTCGACACATCCATTGAAAAAGAAGAAGATTTAACATTTGTATTCAATGGACCATATCAGCCATCAAATAAAATTTTAACATATTAGATTTCACATCTCATTTTGAAGATGCTCTATGTAACATCCCACATCGACCAAAGGAGATGGGGTGATGTGCCTTATATGTACTTGTCCACATCCATATAGCACGAGGCCTTTTGGGAGCTCACTGGCTTCGGGTTCCATAGGAACTCCGAAGTTAAGCGAGTTCGCGTGAGAGCAATCCCAAGATGGGTGATCCACTGGCAAGTTCTCGTGTGAGTTCCCATAAACAAAACCGTGAGGGCGTGGTCCGGGCTCAAAGCGGACAATATCGTGCTACGGTGGAGTCAAGCTTGGAATGTGGTTGGACCCAGGCCGGGATGTGACAATTTGGTATCAGAGCCACTCTGCCATGTGGTGCGAGTGTGTCGACTAGGACGTCGGACTCTAAGGGAGTGGATTGTAACATCTCACATTGACCAATGGAGAGGGGGTGATGTGCCTTATATGTACATGCCCACCTTCATATAGCACGAGGACTTTTGGGAGCTCACTAGCTTCGGGTTCCGTAGGAACTCCGAAGTTAAGCAAGTTCACGCCAGAGCAATCCTAAGATGGGTGATCCACTGGGAAGTTCTCGTATGAGTTCCTAAAAACAAAACCGTGAGGGCGTGATTGGGACCCAAAGCGGACAATATCATGCTACGGTAAAATCGAACCCGGAATATGGTGGGGGCCCGAATCGGAATGTGACACTCTAAGAGAATAAAAATATTGTGGGAAAATCACTTCCCAATAAATTAAATATGGGTGTGCATAAGAGCATATGTAATGAGAAGTGTAACATGCCTTCAAATGCGTATTTTACATTTTTTTTTTTGTTAGCCTTGGAAAACACTCCAATTGAGAAATGTAAATTATATGTTTTGAAAACTTCAATTTACATCTTTTATATCTTTTGATAGTGGGTTCAATCAATTAATGAGAGAAAATTAAATAGTATCTCAAATTTACAACTCTTTCATTGATGTAGAACTCTTATTTACATATCATGAAATGTAAAATGAGATATAAACATGGTTTTTTCATCCCAAATTTGCATCTCCTAATTGGAGATGCTCTAAGAAGAAAAAAGTTGTGCACATATCATGTGTATTCAATCGAGATTTAAAGGTTCTTAAAGAGTTATAAATTCGCGAAGTTTGATAGAGCTCTAGTGGAGTTTTATAGACTCCATGTGAATTCAGTCAAAATCTTAGAGAAAGAGGCTTGATTTCCTAAATCCTAAAATACACTATAAAATTCTTCAAAATTCTTAATTTTTAAAATACTTTAACAATCAACTTATAGTTGAATACATATGGGGTTTAATAGACTTTTTTAAAATCTTGATTACATACATGCAGATTCCTACGTGTTTTTATGAACTCTTTTAAATTTTTAATTGAATACCTATGGACTTCCATTCATCCATCCATTTAAAATTTTGATTGAATTCCCTTGACTTTGTAAACTCTTTTAAAACTTTTAAACTCCAAATTGAATACAACCCCAAGTTATTTGGTTTAACTTAATAAATAATTTCATATATTGTGATAAGTTAATAAGCATTTAATTTTCTAGCATAGGTCAGTTGAAGCAACTATTAGCTTCAATTAAGGTAAATAAAAACTATTTTTCTCTAAAACATAAGTCAATAACACTTGCTTAAATTTCTATTCATTGACCACTTCTTGAAAAAACATAGGTCAACAACACTTGCAAAAGTTCCTATTCATTGACCGCTCCTTAAAAACACAAAATCTTAATTGATTCAAATTGTAATTGCATTTTACTCAATATTTGGGTAATTTTATCAATAAATCTTCAAACAAAAAAGAGTATTGCCACGCTAATAATTTATTTGTATTATCTTTCTAATATCGGTAGGGTAACTACCACATTTGAGTTCTATCTCTATTAAGAATATAGTACAAATGGTATTAATAGATAATATAAATAAAATGAGCATAAATGGTTTACTACTTAAAGTGGGTACAAATTTCCTTGTTAAGAAAATGATGGAAACTATATATAATTAACAAAATCAGATACAAACTCCACTACTTGCGACACACCCCAGATAACAATTCGTGTATTATATAAAGTGGGGACAAATTGCCTTGTTAAGAAAATGATAGAAACTATATATTATTAACACAATCAGATACCATCTCCACTACTTGGGCACACCCCAGATACCAACTAATACACCTCCAAATCCAAAACAAACACATCTCTAAATCGCCGCCCTTTCCACCTCACAATATTTAGCATTAATCATTTTCTACAAGCAATTAAAAAAATGAAAAAAATTGCACCCTTGTTCTTCTTCTACATGGTTGAGGTAATTAAGCCAAAACCAACATGCCTGTCGACGCTGACGAAATATATGATGCCGCTGGAGTCTGCATTGGTGTCATCGCCATAATCATACTCATATACTGGATCTCTTACTGCAAGCGGAGACAATCTCCGGTTGACCCGTCGGACCATGACGAGAGCTCCGCAACCATAGAACAAGGGCTTGATGAAGCTACAATATGCAGCTACCCGAAACTACCCTATTCCGAGGCCAAGCTTCAAATGGTTGGTTCAGTTTCATCACCTTCTTGCTGTTCTATATGCTTGGCAGATTTTGATGACACAGATACATTGAGAAGTGTGCCTAACTGTGGCCATTTTTTTCACCAAATTTGTGTGGATAAATGGTTGCAGCTCCACCCCACTTGCCCGATCTGCAGAACGTCGCCTCTGGATCCATCTGTGGGATCGATGAATACTTCTGAGGTGTAATTAGTTGCTGATTAGATGGATTTTGAAGTTTACGATTAGTTCATTTTCTTTGATGAGTCAATATACTCATGTATCAGTTGTAAACAATTTCAAGAGTTATTTTGTATCAAGAAACACTGATAAAAATTTAATTGCCATTTGCCTTTTCTTTTTCTTTTTTTTTAAATTTATTATTCGAAATTATTACAATAATTAAAGAGAATGAGGAATTTAGAAACTCAATAATCTATACGCTAAGATATGGACCACAAGCATTTACCGATTAATTTAGATCAAATTATGCACCTTTAATTTAGTCGCATCTCTCTTTTCTTGTTGATTCGATCACAATGTTGATTAGATATTCCATGAACTCGGGTATTTTTTTTAATAAAAGGCTAAAAAGATGGAGTGGAGAAGTAAAGGTTTTTTTTATTATTATTAAAAAAACAAAAAGATTTATGCATACATTTGTTTGTTTTTGTAAATTTGTTCATTTTTTTGTTCATTCAATTCAAATGCCAAGTTGCCCAAAAGTAGACATGAATCGGAACTCAGGAGTGTGCATGGGAAGGTATTTCTCTCCACGACTAAAAGGTTTTAAATTTGACTCTCATGACTCTTGAATTTCATATAAAATTATTATTGCTAAGCCTGTTTTTGTTATACCAAATTATAATGAAAAATACTAAGTCAAGCTCAAACCATCGAGCCAAGCTGAAGCCTAATTCGAGCTAGTTTGTTCTAAAATTATAATTGCTCGACCGGCTTAGAGCCTCTAGAGAGAGAAACGCCAGATCCTCATGCTAGTCATTAGGCATCAAATCTTCACCCATATCCTCCACATTCAGCTCTGGTGACATACCAAAATTAGAGGTAGAAAAATCTTCGATTGAATTATTTTCTCAAAATTGCTACCCAAACTGTCTGAATCACCTTCTACGGTTCTACCACCTTATCTTCCTCCTGGAATACCGGTGCTCTCATAATTGAAGTGATGAAGTCTGGAAGTGAAATGCTTAGTCCAGTTGGGGGTGTCTCGGCCTAGTAATAAGATGTTGATAATTAAGCGAGTCCTAGAGGACCTGAAATATTATAAGATCAGATTGTGATGACGGTTCGGTGGAGTCCTGGATAAGTTAGGACTACTGAGGATTGAGGTGTTTTCTTATGAGGTTCAAAATACTCTAAGGATCAAAGAAAATGGCTGGTGGGATATGGAATGAATTAAAAGCATAATGGGACTAGATTCAAAATTCTGGTACACGTGAAACTCAGCCGTAGCAGTGTCTTGATCGAAGAAGGCTAACAAGGATACTATTGAGCGTAGTCGGATAAACCGGGGACTTTTTGTCCGAGTATGATTCTACTTTGGCAAACTTGGCCATCACAAAATTCACTTCTATAAATATAAGTGTTTTGCAATGTAAAGAGGACATTTAACTCAACACACAAATTAACGCTTTATGCAAAACCTTCTCATACCTAAGATATACTAACTGCTCCACTAGCATATCAATACATATTCAGTTTGGTTAAACATCACTTGTTTGACTACCGCCACAAGTTGAGTTTGGTTAAACATCATTGGAGCCGTAGAATCAACTTTTTCTAGGAGTTTCTTTAGTTGGTTAAACAACACTTACTCCTTTTTTTACTAGTTGTCCATCTCAAGTCTCAGTCGATGAAGAGTCTCTATTTGTTTTGCCGAAAGAGGTCACTTTATCAACGTTCTCGGTAAAGTGAGGTGTTCTATGATCGGTTATTCACAAGTATCATTTAGAGGTTAGGCATTCAGACTGTCGATTCAATGCATCTGTATTTTCACAAATATAGTTGAAGTTGCTGAATCTGGTGCAGAATATTGAACTTCGTAGGCAGAAGGCATAACCTTATCTTTAGGTTTTAGAGCTCAAGGTCGATGGTGTTTCTTCCTTAGTCGAAGTCGCTCAGTGTAGAAATTGGCAACGCGTTTCATAATCACACCACCACATCCATCTTATTTGCATAACCGAGCTCGATAACGAATTGGCATGTCGCGTCAGCAATCATCCACAAAAGGAGATAGTTAGCTAGCATATTACTTCGGCCTAGTACGTGTAATTTTTAGGATCACAGATCCCTCAGACTCTACATCTTGATGATCAAGTTTCCCACACATATAACAAGTGTTTGGCAACATTGCATACCTTAAGTCCACCCATTCCCTATCCTCATTGCCACCTGAGAACTTTATCTTCATCCCTCGCAGTAGCTGTTTGGACACATCCAATCCTACCCAAATCTGTAGCACATTTCCCAAACAATGTCATCCCATGCTGCAATCAATAGTGATATGTACCCAAAGATCTCCCAATCTCCTCCTCATCGCTGGTATCATTAAAACCAGTGGCAGCCTTCCAAAATTCCTGCGTGGCAAATGGAATTTTGTACGAATTTTCCAGGTTATTAGCCTCTTACCTAGAATAGGGGCAATGTGAAAGAACAAATGGAATCAATTAACAAGACAACTTAAACATCTTTGACTAAAATCTAGAGGCTATTCCTGGTATAATTCGACAATTTCTCATCCTTAATTTGATAAATGCATTACCACTAGTATGGGGACAAAAGGCTTTCCATAGGTTTAAAATTTAATACCTAGTACTAGAGTAAAGTGGTACTTCAGATATCGTGATCAGTACTAAGTTTGGGAGGTGACGTTGTTTCGAATCAACGTCACCGAAGGGCCTTTTGAGTTATGTCCTTAGCCTACAACCTTACTTGTGTTTCGCCTTAGAACTCCTTACTATGAAGTTAGCTTACATTGGAAAGAGTGATGGATTAATCTATATTACATGATTAGTAAGTAAAGTATAAAAAGTTCCACGTGTTTACCTCTAACAGGCTTAATGAATTGAGTAAAATAAACTTAGTAGTATATTTCTAAGGCATTTAAGTCTTTCCAGGAATATGCAGGTGTAATTCCTTTCACATCCAGCTTTTGACCTATGCATCCGGCACTCTGACTAGGGGTTTACAATATGGTTTGGACCTCAGAAAGATCAAACAGTTGAAAGACGAACAAGTGGGACTAGACGGACTTGGCTAGCTTCGGATCAACGAGAAGTTCGAAGGTCATTCCAATGTGTATTCCGAAGAAATTATTTTGGGATAATTCGCTTATTGTAGGACCATGATTTTCTGAGCCCATGTTGGTGGCAAGAAAGATCGAAATACACGAAACCCATTCAACATAGTCCTGTGAGTTAGGCTTAAGACCTATTAAATATTACTTATCTTTTAAGGAAACTCTAATTAAGGCAAAATTATGATATCTTGGGATTAAGCAACGTAATCCTGATTCTAGGAAGATCGGGTATCTTATCCTAGATTTCCTCCTAGATAGTCCCCTGATTTGATGAAGATTACTTTCCCTACAAGAACCCTCAAAGATCCTCATAAATACACTAGCATGGGTATTTATCGGGTGTACACATCTATCTCTCTCCAAACTTCTACACACATATTCTTTCTATGCCTAATAGAGATTCTTACGTCGCCGCCTCTGCTGGGGAAAAACTTAGAGTACACAAATCTAACACAAGTGTTGGAGAAACAACACAAGTAAACAAATTACTTGTATTAACTCACAAAATATTACAACACTCACAAGGACACAACTTTAGAAGCAATGACACTCACTCACTTTCTAGAGACAAACTCTAGATCACTCACACTCCTACAAGACTATTCTTGCTTCTCACTCTCACTTGGTTGCCTACTACTACTTTTTGATTTCTTGGTTGGTTGGTTACAAATGGTGTGAATGCCTTCTCCTTTTATAGGCATGGATGGAACCTTGGAGAAGCATGGAAACATCATGCTAGAGATATCTAGATAATTCCACTAACTTCCTAAGCTAGAATTATCTACACAAATCTTGCATGTTGGTGGAAACCTCACCATTCTTCTAGACTCTTCCACCAACTTGAACTTTGCTAGAATTCTCTAGCATGTGTATGGATCTTTCTTTGTCCATGGGCTGGATCCATCTTGGGCCAAGGCAAGATTACACTTCAACATAAACACCAATTGGCCTGGTGTTGATCTTCAACACCCTCTACTGCAGAGGTGCTTAAATTTAGTTCCAACAAGTTTGATTATGATGAGGCATTCAGTCTGATTGCTACCCTGCCGCTATCCATCTTGTTCTCAATTTAACAGTCACTTATAGGGGTTCATTCACAAACTGGACGTCAAAAATGTCTTCCTACATGACTACTTACAGGAGGATGTCTTTATGGTCCAACCACAGGATTTTGTGGATCATCACCGCCTTCATCAAGTTTGTAAACTGCACAAGGCGTTTTATGGTTTGACATAAGCTCCCCGGGCTTGGTTTCAGAGCTTCGTTACATTCATCATTCGTCAAGGCTTTGTACAGAGTCTTGCCGACCTCTGATTCTTCACTTTTCATCGTGGTATGACCCCTCATATTTTATTGCTTTATGTAGATAGTATTGTGTTAACTGGAAATAATTCGGTTTGCTCTTCAGCGTTTTATGGATCCCTTGCCACATGAATTTGAGATTAAAGATCTTGGTCTTTTTTCATTACTTTCTGGATCTTGAGATTCGTCCTACCTCAGTTGGCCTTCATATATCTCAAACCAAGTATGCTATTGATTTACTCAAGAGGACAAATATGACTGATTGTATGCCATGCAACACTCCTATTGCCTCACGTGCTCAGTTATCTAATCAGGATGGCACACCACCTTCTGATCCTGCGGAATTCCGTCACCTCTTGGGTTCTCTCCAATACCTTACTTTGACTCGCTCGGATATTGCCTATGCGGTTCATCGTATATCTTAGTTCATGTCTCGTCCCACACAGACTTCGCTCATTACTGCTAAACGCTCTACAGTACGTTAAGGGTCCCTAGACCATGGGATTTCCTTCTGTCGCTCCACTGATCCTCCTTTTCACCGTGGCTATTATGATGCTGATGGGGCTGGGTTGGACACATGTCGTTCCACTTCAGGTTTTCTCGTTTTTCATATGCCGAATTTGATCTCCTAAAGCTCCACTAAACAGCTGACAGTCTCTCGATCTACTGAGGAATCCAAATACCGTGCATTGGCTCATACTTGTGCCGAATCCATTTGGTTGTCCTATGTTCTGCTCGAGCTTCGTTTTCCTGTTACTTCGCCCAGTTTCTTGCTTTGTGATGATCTCAGTACGCATATGGCCGCCAATCTAGTTTTCATGCTCGGACGGAACGTATCGAGCTTGACTATCATTTTGTTCGTAAATAGGTGAAGTTGAGTACTCACAAAGTCGAGTTTATTCCTTCTGTTGACAGGACCTACAGATGCTCTCACTAAGGACTTTCCAATCCTCGCTTTGAAATTCTACGTTCCAAACTTGTTGCTCTAGGATCGCCAGGTTTGAGGGGGCGGGATCTGTTCGTGTAAGAAAATCCTAATTGGATATTCTTATGGGCTTAGAATTACTTGTTTTCCAAGTCACTTTGACTCTATATATTTGTAACTTTGTCAGATAAATTAAATAAATACAATTATAATTCTACAAAAAGGCCATATGCTCATGGGTCTAATGCTTCAATTGATGTCAAGTTTGTTGGTATTCAAAGTTTACTAACTCAATACCAAAATATGTGGGTGATAAGTTTACAAACTCTATCACACCTCTCACTTTCACTCTCAATAAAATTGGACAAAGAAATAGAGAAAGGAGGGAAGCAACAAGCTTTGGTAAAACACTTGGACTTTGATATATGAAAGAAGTAGCAAGCTTGGTGATAACAAACACTTTGAAATATTAGAAGAGTTTACAACTCTTAAAGCTTACAAGCTGAAAATGAGAATGGAAATGGGATTTGGATGGGATGATTTAAGCTTAGCAAGATGGCCTATTTATACAAAACAGAAATTAATAGACAATGCAACAACACTTGCAATGAATGATGGTGTTCCACATCTTTACACCCTTTCAAACACATGCAGCAACTTTGGATAGTTGGCACACACATGTCTTGCATCATTCCAGGTTGTAATCACAACCTTTTGGCTTGCACACAGCAGCTCACATCTCTGATGTCTTTCAACACACTTTCAGCTAGCACATGAAGGAAACTTTAGTCTTTGTAGTTGTAGCATGAGTGGATACAACCTATAAAGAAACTAACAGCCATTAGCAACCTTTTACGGCCTGTTTTGAGTTGAATTTCCAACAAAGTCAGAAACATCAATGGAAATTGAAGCATTTTATCAGAAAAAAGAAATTACATGTAGTCTACTTAAACACGAGCTGTGTTCTCACTTGATTAATTACACACTCGTCAATCTCCAAACTAAAGCTAAGAAGTTGGAGAACTAAAATAACTTTAAAAAAAAAAAAAAAAAAAACCTAATTACATCAAAGATCAGTTGATTTATTGGATTTTCCTTTTCCCATGACATACTGCTTAACTAGTTGCTTCAGTCCCTTCTTCTTATTCTTAATCACATCAATTTGAGTCCTCTCAATCTCATTGGTATCAATCTTCTCCTCTTTCTCACTCCTCCTGACCATCTCCTCACTCTCTTTCTCACTCCTCTTGATCATCTCCGCCTCGTCATCTCTCTTGTTTTCGGCACTACTCTCCATGAACTCCTCCTCCAGCTGCACGCACAGCTTCAGCACGCGGTCCTCAACGTGATCCAGCCGCTCGATCAGCGACCCCTTGGCGTCGGTCTCCATCATCACGTGCTCAATCGGACGGCAGTGCTTCTCTAGGCTCTCGGGAGAGATCAACTCCGCGGATGAGGGCAAGTTCCCTCCCTCGCTCGTGAGGGTCCCGCTCGTCCTCGAGGGTGTGGACGTAAGCGAGCTACTCTTGGGCGTATGAGTATGTGAATGTGAATGCGACTGCGACTGCAAGCGGCGGATTTCCTCCAACTGCCTCAGAATTGTATCGAGTCGGTCCATCCTGAACAAAATTGGTTCCTCGGTCGTGTTGGCCATCGTCATTGCCACCATTATTTTCCCGGGAAACAAACACTCCTTTGATTCTTTTTTGTTATTTTTCTTCGCTGTTTGAAGATAGCAGACAAAGATAGAATCGAGATGACGAAGGTTGCAACCTGCTTATTTAACGAGACTGATACGTTGGACAGGTGTTAGAATTGCGATACATGTGTTGGATGACTGCTGATAAAATGTGTCGGCCGTATGAGCTACGAATAGTTGCGGCGCATGCAGAGACTAAGCTTAGCCACGTGTGCCGTTAGTGATGCAGGGCCGTGTCGCGATCCTGCGCCGGCCATCGTCAGATGACGGTGTGGATTGGACTTATCTGGATTGGAGGACAACGGAGATACACGTTCGCATCCACTCCTCAACGACGTCAACGTCATAAAAATAAGGATTATCGTTATGAAAATCTAATTGTCTCCCGCTTAAAATTAATTTTGTCGTACAAATATTATAATTGGAAGTGTTAATGTTTTTAGCATATAAACGTTAAATTAAAACACTTTATTTTTGTTATCATCTAATTAAAGATCATATTTTTAAAGAGATCTTTCAATTTGAAAATGGTATGGTTACGAGTATGCATAAAACAATGAACAGTTAATTGTGATGATGTTACTTGTATTTTTAATCACATTATTGCTAGTTCATTGTGAAACTAAACTCACACTCTCTTCCTCTCTTAATGTAGATAACATTATTTCTTTAAAAAAAATGTTCATTTGGAGATAATTTTACAAATTATTTTTAAACTAGAAATTTGTCATCTAAATGTAAACAAATCGACATTGTAAGTATAATTAACATATTTAAAATAAATTGTTTATTTATTTGATACATTTGATAAATAAGTTACTCAATGTTATGATATACATTCTCATACATGTGTGATTGTGTAAATTCTTATTGAATTAACGACTCAATTCTGATTAGACCTTTTGCTTTGTCTCCAAAATAAAAAAAAATAAAAAAATAAAAATAAAAAAGCATAATGGGCTAGGGTTATATTAGGCATTCTATATGCCTTTTGGTTTGGGCGGCAGCGGATGAGAGAAAAAGGAGACAGCTCCAATTAGTGAGAAAAGGACCTGCTGCTCCCCTTTTGTTAGTAATCACTCGGTCAAAGATATTGGTGTTGGATTTTGTGGCTTGTGGGAGAAAAGGGATTTTTTCCATCTTTTTCATTGGTTCTTTGCAAGGGATTTGGTATATGTTTCCATCTTCTTTATTGTACGAGTGAGAGCTTTGGGTGTATATGGGTTTAGGGATTTGAGAGTGAAACTGAATTTGTAATATTCATTTTGATTATTAGTAAAATTCCATCGCCGTCTCCGAATTGAACATAGGCTTACACCGAATTAGTATAAATCCTTTAGATTTATACTAATTATTCACAAATCTCACATTTCTCCTTAAGATTTTGAATCTATCTCCTAATGTAGTCCTACTAAACCATAGAAACAACTTACCTACCTAACACTTCATTTTTAGCGTATAACATTAAATTAAAACACTTCATTTTTTGTTATCATCTAATTAAAGATCATATTTGTAAAGAGATCTTTCAATTTGAAAATGGTATGGTTACGAATATGCATAAAACAATGAACAGTTAATTGTGATGATGTTACTTGTATTTTTTATCATATTATTGCTAGTTCATTGTGAAACTAAACTCACTCTCTCTCTCTTAATGTAGATAACATTATTTGTTAAAAAAAATGTTCATTTGGAGATAATTTTACAAATTATTTTTTAAACTCGAAATTTGCCATCTAAATATAAACAAATCGACATTGTAAGTACAATTAACATATTTAAAATAAACTGTTTATTTATTTGATATACTTGATAAACAAATTACTCAATGTTGTGATATACGTATGTGTGATTGTGTAAATTCTTGTTGAATTAATAGCTTAATTCTAATTGGGCCTTTTGTTTTGTCTAAAGCCCAATGTTTGGTTGTTTAACAGTCCATAATGGGCTAGGGGTTATATAAGGCATTCTTTATGCCTTTGGTTTGGGCGGCAGCAGATGAGATAAAAAGGAGCCGTCTGCCGACAGCTCCAATCAGTGAGAAAAGGAGCTGTCACTCGGTCAAAGATATTGGTGTTAGATTTTGTGGCTTTTGGGAGAAAAGGGGTTTGGTAAATGTTTCCATCTTCTTCATTTGTTCTTTGTAAGGGATTTGGTACATGTTTCTATCTTTTCTATTTGTTCTTTGTATGAGTGAGAGCTTTGGGTGTATGTAAGTTTAGTGGAATTTCTTTGCCATCTTCGAACTGGACGTAGGCTTATGCCGAACCAGTATAAGTCATTGTGTCATTTTGGGTTGTTTGTCTTGGCATATTTTGTCGTATTAGTTTATTGGTTTCATATTTGACATTTCCGCACAACAATCCTAAGTAGATAGATTAAGAATCCTTCTGGATCTAGAAGATCTTTTCTATTAAACTTTGTATTACTTGAAGAGTAAGTTTCTCTCATCTTTATTCTTATAAATAAAGGAGGTCGGGGGAATTAACACACAGAAGTCCTCAAGCCTATTCTCCATCTCTCTTTCTCTTTTCTTGTGTTCCCTCTCCCTCTCATCAGTTAAATATAGGCCACAACACTCAAATTATTATAAAATTAATTATAAAATAATAATTTAAATTTGAACGGTTACAATTATACATATATCTATCAAGCTAGAGGCAAGTATAATCCTTATCGCCAAGGCTTTTTGATCAAGTGAGTTGCTTGTAAACACAAAATTCATGCGACAACTCAAACAAAAACACATGTACAAAATAAAGAATTTGTATTAGTGAGTGTTTAGTATTACAATCTTTGTTTACAAAGCTGAATCCTCTTATTCAATCTCTAGGGTGTAGAGTATGTGGTTAATCCAGGTGTCGCGATGACTTGATCTTGCATGAACAGATGTCGTGAGGTTTATGCTCTTGGCAATGGAGGTACAAGCACATGTAGGGTGCTTGGTGGTTCATAAGAGTGACGAAGAGCGCAGTGAGTTTTTTTGAGTCTTCTGGATGTTTAAGACTATTTGAGGCTTGAGAGTTTGAGCGTCTGGGAGAGGATAAACTTATGACCCTTTTTTTGCCTTGAAACCTCGTATTTATATGCTCTCCAGGTCTTGCATACGGGTGAATTTGGTCTTGATATTGAACTTGATTAATTGACGAAAGAACCAAGATTTGATTTTGGGCTTGGTTTGTGATTTGACTTCATCAAATAATCAGTCACATTAAATTTAAATCAACTAATTTGTATGATTTAAATCAAAATTAATCAAATAATTAATAAAAATAATTCATGAATTAGTTTTCGCCAAATTTCAACATGTGTCACTCTTGATGACTCGTTCATGTGTACAATTTGTGAGACGCATGATGCATGTCATGTAAGCCCTGAAATGTCGAAATTTGATATGTTGGTGAACATTTATTTCACCAAAATTTTGATATCTACATTGCTCTTTCTTCGCTTCACACCTATTTTTTCTGGAATATAAGTTGAATTATTTTTCAAAAAAGATAGGAATATAAGCAATTATATATTGACATATCTCAATCGAGTAACTAGGCAAGTTAATTGTTTTGGTTCGAGTTCGCCGGTTAAAACCGTACACATGATTGCATGAGGATTGGTGAATCTGGTGATGCTGACCACCTTGTTAATTGCGGTCATTAATTTAACTTAATCAGTTTACCGCACAAATTTCAAAATTCAAACTCGATCATCTAACGGCAATCAATGAACTAGTTCATCATCATCACTTAATAGGTGACCAGCAAAACTATTCACATAGCTGAAATAGTCACTAGTTAGAAACTTAGAATACGATTGTACGAGTACAGGAGAAAGGTTTCCATGGAGGGTTTAAAAGTGTGATAAATTACCGTTTCAACTTTCAGTGACGGTTTTCAGCTCTCATAAATAAGTTGGCTATTTAATTTCAAATTTTACACGAAATTCAACCCCTTATACATTACAACAAAACATATTCTTCTTTCACCTCGCATCATCTACAAACAGTGCATTCTTCGAAGGGACAAACCAGTTCACAGAAACAAACATCAGAACAAAGTATAATTAACTCCCACCTCTCGAGCTTTAGTTGGGCGAACGAACAAAGTAAATTTGAATGTGAATAAGTAACATTGTCGTTTCTCTGTCTAGCAGTTGATTCCACACTCCTCGATATCTGGACCGGTGATTGCCGTGGTGAAGGGATCGACCCTCACCCACAATAATGAGAAAATTGAAGCAAGGAGAATCGACCACACGATTACAATGGTGGGCGTACGGTTCTGGCGCCCCATGAGACCTTTGAGGAATGGATACAAATGGACAATCACCCAAAAGGCAAAGAAGAGCTTACCAAAGAGGGGACCCCATGATTGGTAACCACTGTTGATGGCATACGATATACCTGCAACAACCCCCACCAAGTTTATGACGAGGAGAGTTGTTGGTGGGATGAGAAGGGTTGTCCATTTAAACATGTAGAGTTCATTAAAGTCCCCGTCTTCGTCTGATGCCTTGGAGGTGACAGTGAAGTTAGTGTCAATACCAGCAAGTACTTTGAGGAGACCTTGGACAACCGCAAACAGATGAGCAGAAACACCACCAATAACCCAAAACTGTTCATTTCTCCACCACTCATCGATTCCAACGCCACTCCACCTCATCTCTAGAATACCAGTTGCAAAGATAGAAAGAAAGAGGGAGATAAACCATATACTCGCAAGGTTGCTAATCTGCAGCCAGAATGAGCCAACAAATTTAGTCTATACACAAATCTGCATGAACTAAGGGAAAAATTATATATTTTATCAATGTAAAGATATTCTATGTCACGGTTTACAGGTAAAGTATATTTATTATGGTGAATTGAGAGGCTCCTCAATTCATAAAACCAAGAAAATTTATCACTGCCTTCCGAAACTATTAAAACAGCAGGTTCGCAAAACGATCAATAGAAGCAGTGCTCTATAAGGCCACAAGAAAATATTAAAGACACAGAAGAGTATGCACAAAGGGCAATTATTGTGATGTAACAAACCTGTGGAATGATAAATTTGTTGGTAAGAAGACAGACAGCCGGCAGTGTACAGTACATGAGAAGAGGTATGGAAGTGATTGGGTAAATTGTAGTGTTCACATACGCAAATCTCTCCAACCATTTTAGCCTCCCACTGTAACCATACCAGATGGGACAATGCCGACTAAGAAGAATTTCCACAGATCCCAAAGCCCATCGAAGCACTTGGTTCAGACGATCTGAAAGATTAATAGGAGCAGACCCTTTAAAGGCTGGGAGCTTAGGCATGCAGTATATAGACCTCCACCCGCGGGCATGCATCTTGAATCCTGTAAGAATATCTTCTGTGACGGAACCATAGATCCATCCAATCTGTGGGAGACAAATAATCATCCTCTTAAGAGTGAAAAAAAATGACAACAGGGAACAGAAAATAAAAGTAGGCCACCTAAGTCCAATCTAAACCAATGACTGCTACTGAAAATCCTTGGAAAGTACATACAAAAAGCAGGAGGAAGAATCAGAATTTATATGAAAGTTGATGAAATTTGAAGTGTCAAAGAGACTCACAGTCAGTGGCATATTTCAACCACACAAAATTACACTAGGTAGCTTAATTTTGTAAATGTCTAGACAAACGAATTTCAAAGGTGATACTAAGCAACATTTGCTATTCTTTCCTCATTGCATTGGAAATAAAAGGATACTGCATAAAGTAACAGAAGCATTAAAAATAATGGCATACCTCGTTTCCCCAATCAGATTTGTCTTCATATCCACAGCTGATAACATGAATAGCTTCTTTAAGTAGAGTTTCTGATGTCGCAGATTGAGGAACACCGCCATTCTCCATCAGTGTAGAGGCAACAAAAACAGAAGACTGGCCAAACCTCTTTTCTAGGCTCATTTGTGACATCAATAATGACTTCTCATCATCAAATCCAGCACCTGATGTTGAATAAAATGTACGTTGAGTGTTCCAACTTATAAAATTAATAACAGGAAGAGAAAGAAAAATCTCCTGCATTGACTCATTATTTATGCCACCTGGAAGTAGGCATTATATGTATTGTACTCTGCCTCCATAATATACAAATGAAATATGAACAAACTAAAGATACAAAACGGAGATTCAAATTACCTTCCACCCCCTCTTCAATATCCTCTAGACTGAAAATTGGCACAGTAGGATCGACATTCTTATTTGATTTCTTTTTGTCTGATCCCTTTTTAATTGATTTTGAACCCTTCTTCCGTGATCCACCACAAAGTGAAGATAGAACTCCAGTTTTCTTATGCTTAGGTTTGACAGGAGGTTCGTAACCATACAAAGCTGTTCTATTGAAGACACATCCAGTACCCACATAAACAGGCCCTTGAATACCATCTAAACCTCTCAGGTTAATCTGAAATCCAGAAGGAAACGGACAACATATTAATCAGTCTATGCAAGCCCATGGTGAAATAAGTAACTGTCTGTTCTGCGGTTACTGCAAGGATAGAGAACTTACATCAAAGAAAACAGTGTTACGATTGGCATATCGATCGTTTCTATCAATACCATCAAACCTCTGTGGGAACTGAACATAACACACATTTTTCCCAAGGTTAGGATCCATTAGAAAGCACATAGCTTCCCTCAAGGCCTTACTGTTATTGATGTAATGATCACAATCAAGATTCAACAGGAAAGGTCCGTTGGTGAGGACTGCAGATACTCGAACCTGCAAGAGAGTTTCATTGGCATCAGACAAAGAAAAAAAACCTAATTCTACAGAGATAAAGTGATAAACCAACTCTAGAACATAAAAATACTAAATACTCACAAGTGCATTCATAGCACCAGCCTTCTTGTGATGTTGGAAACCTGGACGCTTTTCACGAGAAACATAGACTAAACGTGGCAGTTCATTACCATCAGTATCGAGCCCTCCACTTTGGCCTAAGAAAACCTGAAAGTGGAAAGATAAATACAGATCTTAGTACAAAATGAAGTCATATATTTTAAACTCAGCTTCAGCATTCCAAACAAGCGTCAATTAGTCAGTATCAACTTCAATAACTATCTCCCATAGCTTAAAGAGATCTGTCACGTAAGATATATCCACCTGAATCATTCCTGGATGGTCTCTAGTATTATTTCCAGGCCATGGGGTACCATCTTGCATGATCCATCCTTCTTCGGGTATTTTTGTGGCCTTTGCAACAAGCCCGTTAACACGAACTTTAAATTCTTCGTATTCTCTCTGAAACCAAAAAGGAAAGACTACGAGTGAGGAGGAGCACTTTTGTAATGGGGCAGAGTGTTTTAGATGTTTACGCTAAGGGCCTACCTTCATTGCTCTACGCTCTTTGACGAATGATGGTTGAACTTTATCCTTTAAGTAATCAATCTTCTGTGAAAAGTACCATTCAGGAGCCCGAGGCTCAATAGCATACTTCTTGCAGAAAGGGACCCATTTCCTAGCAAATTCTGAAGTTTCAGACAGAGCTTCGAATGTCAACATTGCAGCTCCATCATCAGAAACATAGCAAGAAACCTTGTCAACTGGGTAGTCAACTGCAAGAATAGATAGCACAGTATTTGCTGTCACCATAGGAGGCTCCTTCAATGGATCAACAGTACTGACAAAGATGTCAACAGCAGCTAAGTTTGATGGTTCTCCTTCTCGGTCATATCTGCAACTCAAATGAAATAGGAATTAAACTCAAAATACATGGGCAAACAAATCTGAAATGACACTGCTAATTGACATTTTCAAACGACTTTAATCATTTATGTAACGAAGTGTATTCGCAAAGAAATTTTCCCACCTCAAAGAAAGTCTGTCAAGATATGTTTCACGATTTACAGGGAGCCACTTTGGGAACTGATCGAGAATCCAGGAAATTGCAAACCAAATCTCACAAATGACTGATATCAGCCACAGAGCATAGGCATTGGGCACAGGATTTGTTATTCGATAGTGCAAGAAAATGCACAGAATAATAAGCCGCAGAACAATGACCATTCTGTAAGGATTTATTCTAGAAGATGGAATCGAGACCTTTCTGGAGAGAGGCTGCCTAGCTTCATCATTCCTGCAAAACAGAAAAAGCATCCACATGAAAATCAACTCTTGCTACGATGTAATTTGAAAACAAAGAAAAAAAATGTCAATCGAATTTAAGTGACAGAAAACAACAGTGCTACAGAGCAATACGTAGTATGTTCATAACTATTGCTATAACAAAGGTTTGCCTTATACCAAACTAGCCTCACCACAGTTTTAGATTTTGATTTTTCTAGTAGCAGGAAAGCTTATGTAAACAAGATATGTCACAACTTTTAAGGTTCGAAGCCATGCTAAAAACTGTCAACAAAGAGTAAAAAGAAACTTTGCAGTTTAATCAAGAGAAAACCCACAATAATGAGTAGTTGACAACCAGATCATTGCTGGTGTTAATAAAGTGTTAGACTTTGAGCATTATGTGCACAAATACTGCTGTAGTGAAGGTTTTCCTAGCCTCTCCATATATTATTAGATTTTAAATTGTCTCGTGGCAGTAGTACTTACGCCACCAAGACAAGAAGCAAAGTTTAAATTTCTCTATTTTGACAATCAAACTATTAACAAAACCAGATACAAAAGCAGGCTAACTCAACCACAAAGAAAATGAGGCAGAACCTACAATAAAGAGTCATCCACAATCACATCAGATCTGGCATCAATATCTCCACCGCCTCTTTCTGAAGTGGCTTGGCCAGTGCTCATTGGAATGACATTCTTCTCTTGCTTCATTTTCCAGCCATCCACTCTCTCTTTCCATGCTACATTTCCTATCCCGGGAGAACCAAACTCCCTCACAGGATCCACAACCCTTATATTAGCTGCAGAAAGAATATAAATGACCTTGAGACAATACTGGCAGGAACACATATAGAGACTGAGAACATGTCACAAATGTGCAGAGACACATACGGGATTGATTAACATCTGATCCATAAGAATGATGATGGGCACGCTTTCCAGGACCAACTCCTGGAGATGCCATTGAAAGGCGCTCTGGTGAAGCGGCAGACAGTTCTCCGGAAACCTAAAAATTGGCAATTTACAGAGGGTAAATTCCAGAAACGCTCTTCATAAAGAATGAAAGTAGCTTTCCAAAAGTATTTTGGCCTACCTCTTGGCCACCAGCGAGTAGAGGGATGTGATTGTGAGAAACCTCTTTATCATAATTTGGAGCTGAAACATCCTCTCCCCGGCCATATGTCATATGCCAGCTCAGCATGCGTTCTGCAATCTTTTGCTTCTCGTTTTGATTTTCTGAAGTGTAGTTGAAATCACTGGTACCATCATCAGCAACAGCATCCTCTTCTCTATCACCAAGAATTGCAGGGCTTCCTGAAAACAACCACGCAAAAATAAGAAGTGATTACATACATTAAATGTTTGATAAAAACAATCAAGGTCTTGCAACATTGCACAAATTCAAGTTCTGATGAAAATTTCTTTCCCATAAACTAGCCAAAGAGAATTTACCAACATTTTATAAAACTCAAGTAACGTGGCCATTTTTAGACTTACTTGTGATTGCAATATTTATAAGCAAATAAAGATTAGCTAACAATTTCACTAAATCATGATATTGAAAATAATGAAATTAAAGTAATTACAAGTCTTAAAAACCTTTGTGCCTCTTGTATCTGGTTTTGCATTGAGGGCAAGACTGATTTCCATCCTTCCTCTCGTACTCATAGCATGGCCTGCAAACAGGAAAGGCACAGACATCGCAGGCAATGAATGGTTCCCCATCTGCAGTCTTCCCAACATTATCCCCACAGATCTGGCAGACCTTACCCCCGATGCTCTTCATGGGCTTTGCCTAAGTAGTTAATCATTCATATAGACATAGTTTAGTAATATGCATTGACAATGGCTGCAATGACAGGTGTTGTGGAGCACGTGCTAATCGTGATAGTGCAGTGAACAACCAAACTTAATTACAACATCAATTTGAAAAACTCAAAATCCCCCATCCTCCCCCCAAAAAAAGACAAGGTCACCGCCCAGGAAATAGTCAAAATCTTTAGGGTATGTTTGGGTGACGGACTCTCAAATTCTATGGGTTTTAGGTAAAGTGATGAAAAAATGGATCACAAAAGGTTAGATAAGATAGATTAGAAATGCATCACATGAGTATTACAAAAGCATGTGTGAGTGATCTAAGGGTTTCATGTTGTGCATTTCTAATCACTCCTATCTAACTTTTTGTGATCCATTTCTTCACCACTTTGCCTAAATCCATTAGAATTTGGAAGCCCCTCACGCAAACATACCCTTGATGAATCTAATGCCCCATTTGTTTGCTAGGAAAATGTGCTGAAGACAGACAGAAACTTTCAAAGCTTTCATCACTCGGGAACTGAAATTGCAACACTACCCACTCAAGTATTTCACTCAGAAAGGGAACATCTATCACTTTCGCCCAATTTCTTATCAAACAAAGGGAAAATTGCAAAAAACCAATAGAATGCTTATGATGCTTACCGCAGTTTCTCCTTCTGACTCCATTGCCACCTTCTCCTTTGCTCAGATGTGAACAATGGCTCAAAATTCTTGTTCAAGCTCAACAAGATCTATGCATGTCTAAGATCGCAGTAACTTTTTTCCACTCCAAAATCCCAAGATCTGGATTATGCACCTGGAAAAGGGAAGGTAAAGAAAAATCAGATTTTACCACCTTTTTCAGCAAGCATTTTCTACACCATAGATCACTGAATATATTATACAACTGTGGCAAATTAAAATACGATTTTCTTCCCCGGTTTTCTCGGTAACCAAACAGATTGAAATAAGTGATATCCAGTGGAGAACAGCACAGTCAACATTTCCAAATCTAATCTTTTAATGTAAGAACAACATAAAGCCGAATAATAATGTAAAACAAAAAAGGACCAAAACTTAAATCCAACCAGAAACCATACCTTAAGATCAAAAGAATCGATCTTTATCGCCAATTCTTCAAATCCAGGACACCCAATTGAAAATAAACCCAAATCGATCCAATTCTCCAGCAGATCTCAGAAATTAGACAAATTGGAAAAAACCCAGATGAAAAGTTCACTGCTTGGATCCCAAAAATCAAAAGAGAGAGTGATCAATTAATACACTGAAGCAGACAAAACCACAATTCCAATCACTGCTCTCTCTCTCTCTCTCTCTCTCTCTCTCTAAAAAGTGTCTCAGTCTGTGTATAACTGTAAATATTTATATAAATGTGTGGGAGAGGAGAAAATGGCTTAAGACTTGAGAGGGGCGAAAGGGACAGAGGAACAACTTGAAGCCCTTTAGACTCTGTCACTACCACCGACGCTGTTAGAGACAGAGGTGCATTAGTTGTAGAAGAAGACACATCAACTACCTCAATAATTTCATTTTATAAAATTACGTCAAAAAATTATGTGTTATAAAATTGTTTTAATAATAAAAGTTGCAAAATATATATATATATATATAGAAAAGTAATTATGAAAGGTGAAAGCAAAACTTTACTGTTTGGCTTATTTGGTGATTTGGTCTAGAAATTGTCATTTACATTATGTTTGGATTGGAAAAATAAACTTGGAATTTGGATTAAATTCGGAATTTATAAATTGATATGCACCAATTCCCTTATTTTGATTCATAAATATGAAAATTTAGATTTTCTGTGTGAAAAATAAAATTAGTATTTGGGACCTCCAATTCCCAAGTTTAAATTCCATGTAAATATATGTCATTTCCTAATTTCTATGATTAAGATTTTAAAAATAACATATTTCTATTCAATTTCATTGTTTTTTAAGTTAACCAAATAAGAAAATTTACAAATACTGGGAAATAAAATCCCGTCATTCCAATTTCTGTCATTTTAAAATTTCTTAGTAATCTTAAATTTATTCATCCAAACGTAATGTTAAGTTAACCAAACAAGAAAATTCACAAATACTAGGAAATAAAATCCCTTCATTCCAATTTTCGTCATTCTAAAATTTCTTAGTAATCTAAAATTTCTTCATCCAAACATAATAAATGTATGTTGTGAAATTGATTTTATCTTACTTTGTCAATTGAATTCTCAAAATCTAACAATTTCATCTTTTTTGTTTATTCCATCAAATGGGTATTAAATTAAATGTCTGCTAATGCTTTCAAATAATGGGGGAAAACAAATATGCCTTTGTGCCTTAATGTGGATTCGGTCTCACCGACTCCTCTCTGTTTTATACAACTACGGGTCTAATCCATTAACGATACTCAAAAAAATGAACATTTCATTTTTTATACAACTCTTTATCTTCAACTTTGCTGCTAAAATAATCTCAATTACATTTTTTATGACTCTAATGCAAATCCAAGGATTTTTCTCCATAATTACCTCCCCCAGTGGTTCACCATCCTCTCATTTGTCGGGAGGTAACTAAGTGGAAACGTTTGAACTAAAGTTGTTAAAGATGAAATTGAAATTGTTTTAATGGACAAGTTGGAGGTCAAGAGTTGTTGTAAAAAAACAAAATGTCCTTAGTGCCTTTTAATTTAGGGAACTTTAACGAAAATCTCCATATACTGTTCACTTTAACGAAAAACCACATTTTTACACTAAAAAGTCAATCCTAGTACTATTCACTTTACCCTTTATTTTGTCATTGTCGTTAAAATTCAAAGTTTTCAAGTCATTTTTCATTAGTTTTCCTTTTAATTTAACGTCCATTTGACGAATGCAAAGAAAATGCCTTGATTTTGAAAAAAATGATTTGAGAGGATATAATGAGACTAAATGCAATTTTAAGCTACGAAATCAATATGATCCCCAATCAAACATGCTTCCACGTCTTGCGGAGCAAGCAATGGTTGAGCTCAGCAAGGTATGCATGTCTCACCTACCATTTTAGAGGGTGTGGTGGCACCATTGATCTATTTAGACAGCTTAGTTTGATTCAAAGATGTTGAGTCCATAAATGAACTTCTAAGGTGCTTGTATTATGATCGTCTTACTTCAACTTAGAAAAAACTCATAATCCAACAAATGTCTCTAACTATGATTTGAAGTGGAATTCCCTTTACGGATGAATAGTTACCAAAAGACTATGCATTTCAAAGTAGATCAGAATAATGTGTTCTCCCAAATTCTTTATAGATTGAGATAAGAGAGGGACGAAAAGAGGAAATGAGCTTAGCTTTATGAATTGATCGCAAAAACTACTTCTAATTTATGCAATCACATTCCTAAATAATAATTTTTTTTCAATATTTTTAAATAATATTAACTACAACAAAATTGAATGACGAAATTCAAGAATTTAAAGAAAAAAAAAAAGATAAAAACCCTAAAAATATTGTTAATTGTCACGAAATGTGTAATGAGGCGAAAGGTATTTTCCAAAGAGAAAAAAGGAGAAGCATTCAACGCTGATAGGAGTGCAAAAGGACAGGCTTCGTAGAGTGTCCCTCTTGCATAAGCGCCTCAGCGATCGAAACGCCGTAAATCTTCTTCCGCCGCCTCAACTCGGTTTGGGATCCATTCAGTCAATTAGGGTTCCACTGCAGCAAAAGAAAGAAACTTTGAAGCGGAAAATTGAAATCGATGGCGTCGTTTGGGTCTTTAAAATCTGCAATCTTCGACAGAGAAGAGAGAAAACAGTACTTTTCTCCCCTCTTTTGTGACTTTCCCTCTGTCCAATTGTCCTTTAAATTTTCAATTTAATCTCTTGTTTTTTTGGGAGGATTTCAGGCAGTACCAGGCTCACATTCTCGGCCTCAACGCTTACGACCGCCACAAAAAGTTCGTCAAAGATTACGGTGCGATTATACAATTCACACACACATATATATGGGGTCAAATATAGAATTTGGGTTTCTATTCTGAAGAAATGGCAAAGTTTGGAACTTTTTTATGTTTTGAGTGAGTTGGAGCTAATTAGTGTCAAGAAAGGACCAAAAGGAAGCATTCACAAATAGTGAGCTCTTTATTTGTTGAATCCTAACGTCCTAGAGCAAATGGATGATGAACAGTCTCCTCCAATTAGAAGGAAGGGAGGCTACAGTTGTCCATACAAATATGCACAAACACTAAATTCCTTTTTTTGGTTTTTTTCTTTTTTTTTCTTTTGTTTGGGGGTGGGGGGTGGTTAATTTTGTTTTAATATAACCGTGAAGCATATGAATATCTGTTACCGTTGATGGGGGAGCTCCTCCGTTGATGGTTGGTGCCATATCCTATCAACTTGTGGATTAGTGTCACTGCTTTTTACCATTTGGGATTGTTCATGACACTGCATTTCTCCGTTTGTTATAAAACTGAGCTATGTAAGCTACTAGATCTATGGGAAGGTAGCTATAATACTAGTCATATGCTTAGTGGTACACTTTGGGTTTATTAGACGCGTTGTAGCCATGTTGGATGCTTCATTATGATTGCCATCTGAGTGTTAAGGTTTTGTTGTGTAAGCTTTTTTGTCCATGTGCACGTATAAGTTTTTACCTTTTAAGCTTTCCAATTCATCAATGTGAACATTTTTCTCTCTAAATCCTAATTCCATGGTGTTGTTTCATTAATAGGATTTTGTTGTCAGCTGTTTCTTGTCTTTTGGTACTTTGGTATATGTACAACTTTGTTTCTTGTTCAATATTTTGTACCCCTTTTGCTTTTGTCATTAATCTTGTTAGGTTTTTCTTTATAATTCAGCTTTGGCGACTCTTGATGAATGCCTTGTGTTGCAGTTAACTTTTATGGTAGACAAGAATCTTCACATGTCAAGCTCCCAGTTAAAACAGATCAAGACACCCTAAGAGAAGGGTATCGGTACGGAAGCTGTAGTCCTTGTTCTCTAATGTGGTAGATTGCACCAGCATTTCTGACGTAAATATTTGTTGGAATCATTTAATTATGATAGGTTCATAAGATCCGAGGAAGATGATATGGACCGATCTTGGGAGCAAAGGCTGGTAAAGCGATACTATGACAAGCTGTTTAAAGAGTATCCTTTGCCAATTGCTGCTGTTTTTTCTTCAATTGGGTTGAATATTGAAATTTATTGTTATCAACATGTTTAGCCTATTGATGCTTGTGACATTGATTGCTTCATTGATTATTGCCTTAAACTCGTTCAAGATACTGCATAGCGGACATGTCACATTACAAGAGTGGTAAGGTAAGTAGTTAAATGAGATACAAAATTGTTAAGGTAACGTCTTTGTTTTTTTGTAGTTGGAGTATAGAATCTGCATAAATGTGTTATCAATAGAAAAGGTAAAAATTTGACAGCTATATGCTAGATTTTGCATATCGAATTGAAATTGTCAGAGTTTATCAATTTTACTTGAATAATAAGGAAATTGAATGTTTAATTTGGTCAAGAAAGAAATTGAAGTTAAGTTATGATGATTTTACTCTAATGAAATGGTTACAAAAACAAAAGGTCTGTTTAAATGCTAGATAATACGTTGTAGTTCATTTTTTATTTTTATTTTTATTTTTATTTTTTATGGTATACAGTTGTATATTATGACTCTAATGTGGTGTTTGGAGGTATGGCCTTTAAGTCATTGTTTACACATGATTATTCTTTTTCATGATGTAAATAACAAGCCAGCATGTTAAATAATGTTCTCTGGTTTCTTAAAATTCTCCCTGTAGATTGGTCTAAGGTGGAGGACAGAGAAGGAAGTCGTATCTGGCAAAGGTACCCCTCATCTGGACACTTAAAAACCTGTCTTTTTACCTTCCTCTTGAGTCTCAAGTTTTTTTTCTTTGAGTGTGCATTTAAAGTTGATATTGTTTTCCAAGGTATTGGAAGAAAGTTTGAAGTGTGTGAATCTTCTACTTTCTAATATAAGTAGAATGTCACACATCTACAGAATTAAATTTTGGGCTTAACTCTTGTAGTAGCATGCGTCCTTCAAAATTTCTATGTATTTCTTTTTCCTTTGTTTGGAAAACTGTGGTTTCTGAGTTTTTCAAAACTAAAATTTGGGCTTAACTCGTAGTAGCATGCGTCCTTCAAAATTTCAATGTATTTCTTTTTCCCTTGTTTGGAAAAACTGTGGTGTCTGAGTTTTTCAAATTTATTTCTCTTGCATAATAGTTAAAATGCCACTATATTGTTGCCTTTTAGAAAAACAATAGCCAATTTGGTCTCAATAGTGGTTGGGATGTTAAGCTCCCTGCGTTTCTTTAATCTTCCTTCTTCCACCTAACTCTGATTATTTCCCTACTCTTGAGAAAGGAAAGGAAGAAGAGGCCCATCCACTTCCAAGAGAAAAAAGTTCCACATTTAAACCAAAAACTCCTTGGTTGACCCTGTTTGCTTAAATTTTTACCGACAGCATTCTATGATGTATTATTTTATTCAAATGGTGAATGGAGCTGGAGTTTAGAATTTACTTGATACTGTTTTCTGACAGGGCAGTTCATATGTGGTAACAAACATTGTGATGTAAACGATGGTTTAGCAAGCTATGAGGCAAGTTTCTGCACTAGCTAGTCATGACTAATTGATCTTTAAGTATTTGATGGGATGTGAAATTCATTGAATCGTTTGAAAAGGCGATCTGGTAATTGTGCATTTAATGTTTGTGTAGAAGGAACGTTGTGGTGAAACCGATGTAGCATTCCATGTGAATAATTGTCTCTAATGTTGCTTTTCCTTCCTGTAAACATTAATTATGATTATTTTCATTAGAACCAGAACTATTTTCGATGTTTATATGTCTAGAGGGATAAAGCAACAAAATAACAGAGTAGCTTCTATTCACAAATTAAAACTGCTACGCATTTATCTCAAATGGTTGTGGTCTGGTTATAGGGTTAGATTCTACAGCAGTTGAATTGGTTGATTCTTATGGTGATCTCCCTGTAAATTTCATTGGTTGGGGATGATCAAGTTTTCGAAGAATAGACAGAATTTCCAGTACTAAACAGCACTGTGCATTTTTGCTTGCACTATGTTACGTCTCCTG
The DNA here is from genome assembly GCF_041283825.1 of Pyrus communis. Taxonomy (NCBI): domain Eukaryota; kingdom Viridiplantae; phylum Streptophyta; class Magnoliopsida; order Rosales; family Rosaceae; genus Pyrus; species Pyrus communis. Next base: position 740,595 of record NC_142571.1, read on the forward strand.
ATACATGTTTTATTCCATTCACGTGAATAGTAATCTCTGTAGAGGTCCCTCTCTTTGGTTTTTCTTTATGACTTAGGTTGTGTAGACTAGAAGTGCCCTAAGGGAGTTGGTGTGTTGTGGTCTAAATCAATAGTTTTGGTAAACTGCACTTTTTGTGGCGTCAAGACCAAAACTTTTCTCCCCTGCTCTGAACTTCTTTCTTTAATGCGGAAAAGATTTTATTTTCTTTGGTATTCAAGCTTCTGGATTAGGAGTCCCAAAGATCACTTTTCCGGCATCTTTTATCTATATTTACATCACTTATAATGTTTTTGCATCTTAATTGTTTTGGATATTATTTTGCAGGTGAACTTTTCTTATTTTGAAGCTGGAGAAAACAAACAAGCCCTTGTCAAATTGGTAACTTGTCAGAGGTTAGTGTTTATTGATACTCTTTAAGGCTCCTTCTGTATTTTTGGTCATTTCTTTTTACATAAGTTTAGTTGTTATGCTGGCATTTAATTTGCTAATTAATTTTTGTTAGCCTGCTGTTAATTTCTTTGCTGGTGACCTGTCACTAGATGTCACTCTGTTCTGTTTGGATCTTGATCAATTGTCTTCCCTTTGACGTTTGGATTAAACTGTTCTCTTAACAGATGTTCTGAAAAGCTTCATTACAAAAGATTGAAAGAGAAAGAGCAGATGGAAAAAGAAAAGAAGGAAGAGAACAGAAGAAAGAGGTCTCAAGTTGATTTGCATCCTTTTTCAAATAGGACTCTTCCTTTTTGTGTGGTATTTTTGGTATGCATAATCTGACCTATGGTTTTTGATTGTACGAAAGATAACCAAAACCTCACGTGCAGGAATCGATCAGGTGACGGTGATGATACTGATAGTGAGGGGAGCAAAGAAAGGAGAAAAGGTTTGCATTTATATCATTTTATGGTTTACAAATACTAGTAGTTTTACATGCTGAGATGACGTCGTTTATATTAAGATTGCAAATGTATGAATATCTTTCTTTAAATTACAGTTTTTTTAAAGAAAATACGTGCCTATCATGTCCCCTGGTTCTACATTTTTTGTTCAAGGAGAATTGCATTCTTTTAATGGGTGCATTCAACCTCAACCTGGCTATAACGACGAGACATCATTCTTTTTATGTCATTTCATACTCATAATCTTCAGCTTATGCCATTTCAAATAAAATTTTCAGGGAAAAAGGCTTCAATCTCCACTAGAGAAGATAGAGTTGATGATGAAGACGATGATACAGATAAGTTTGAAGAGTATCTCGAGGGAATGTTTCCTTGATACTTGCTAATTGAGGGCCATCATATCTGCAGTTTATCTCTGCTCCACTTAGTGAAAGAAGGCGAAGTGAAATCTATACCAGGGGCGGGCTGAAGGATGTCTTGATGTAACATCCATGCCTTCAGTTGAAGGGGCCATGAGTTGCTGAAATTCTTTTGCCCTTTGCCTTTTGCCTTTTGCATCAAAGGGCTGTTTGTGTATTCATTTTTCGTGGTAACCCAGTTTCGAAGCCAACTGCAAGGGGCACGGGGACAATGGAACAGCCATGCCTGACGTTGTTTGTAATTTGAATACAGTAACGATCGAATTGTGTTGTAAGCTAATATTAGAGGAAAATCATTCTGTCTTTCAAGTAAATATAATTTGTCAGAAAAACCAATGAGGTTTTATAATTTTGTTTCGGATTGATTTACATTGTTTCTTTGTTTAAATATTCTTGTCGGTATAAATAGTACAGTATGTGATTTCTACATTCCGGAGTTTTTAACTTAGTGATGGAATACGAGGGAATGTTCTTCCTCAATTAACGTAAGAAACAAATTGTCGTTGTCAGCTGCCCAAAGCACATTTCAGTTCCATTTGGCTTTTTGGTACAAGCCATTGATGTGTTGATTTGATCAGTTGATCCAGACCATTGATGCGTTGTCACGCTACACGCTCTTAGACACGAAGAACTAGTATGGAACGGGATGTTAAAATTGATTCTAGCTTTTTTTGTCAAAGAACAAAAACAGAAATGAAATTTATGGCATTTTCCTTTTTCTCTGACTTGTCCAAGGGGACAAAAAGAAAGTACAAAATTCTTGAGGAGAACAAAGTTGAAGATGTACCAGGACAAGGGACAAGTTAAAAAGGACGGTACAATATATTTGGGGAAGCCTTCACTTTGTGTGTTGGTTCAAGCCCTTAAAACACAAATCCAACTTCTTCTACCTTACACATTATGCATTCAGGCAAACTTTCAAAGATACCAAGAAGTCGTTTCGGGTGTTCTAAATGAGGAGAGACTTTTTTAACGTGTGTGAAACACATGGCAGAGCACCACATGTCATTGTACAATTGGAGTAAAGTTATTTTTTAAGTGTCGCTCCATTTGCATAATGACATGTGGTGTTCCGTCACGTGATTAGGGCATACTGAAAAATCTCTCATAAATGAAGTACAACAACAATTTTTCAAGCGTTACATGTTTTTCAGACTCAAAAATTTATGGGTTCGCATTTTGTTCAGCAAACCAGCACCGAACGGATAGGGGAAGCTTAGGTAGGGCACAGTCGAACAAAAAATTCAAAAAGCAAACGGGAAGACATTTGGCAACTCCCTAGCCAACGTCAAGAAGAATGTTTGACTGCCCCTTCTGAACGTGCATATTCGGCAATTTTCCACGGAACGACAAGGATAATGTTTGATGCACTAGGGACGAACGTTTTGCTCGACTGTCCACGTTTTTCTCGTCCAAAACCCGTAAGCTTTGCAATTCTGTCTTTTATCATATTAGTCGCGCATTTGCAATTCAATCTCAAAACATAAGACTATGAATTTTTCTTATTAACAAACGGTATTTTCTACCATTTAGTATTACAGTTTAATGATATTCATTTTCACTTGTAAATGAGAGGTTTTAGGTTTGATTCTCACCAAAGGCGAATTTGAACATACGATAATATCTATACTAAGGGGAAGAAGATGGACTCAACCTCACGATGAGTTAGTAATAATTTAGTTCAAATTCGCTTTAATGAGAATTGGACCTAAGCATGTAGTAATGGTGATGACTGCTGAAGGTTCAACCAGGCACCTCTAAAAATTAATCTTCTAAAAACAATTTTAGGGCTAAAATTTTCCAACTCCAACCATGTAAGTAAGGCTATGTTTATTCCCCTTCAGATTTTATCACTTTTTGAGGCAAGTTTAACATGTTGTGGGACTACATATTGTCTTAGGGCCAAACTTAGCCCTACTCTTTTAGCCTGATTCTCCTTAGCCTTTTTTCGAGACTAATTTTGTCAAGTTTTTTGCTAAATATGGGCTATAGTCATTGGATGGAAATGATCTTATGACCAAACTCAACCACCATACACAAACAATCACTTTAGTGCTCTACTTAATTACAAGCATAGGCTACTAGATTCGGCAGAATAAGATCTATCTCTTCTAACATTGCTTTATCATTACATTTGAATTCTTAAAGAATATTTACCTAAGATCAAGTGTGTTTATGAGACAATTTCACAAATCAATAAGAGTCTAAAAGAAATGTATCTTAATGTCACATATGACATTGTGTTGTTGATTTAAGATATCGAATGATCATGCTCGGTGTGTTGCTATGTCTCGTTTCTCTGAATTGAGAGTTTGAAAGATAGTAAACCCGTATCATAAAAATTGTTCTCGTCTAATTTGAAAACAAAATCTCCCCAAACAGAAAAGGCCATACCTACCAACACAACACGTTCTACAAGACACGTGGGTGCCCATCAGATTCCCAAGTCCATTGCGTGGCACCGGTAGCACATGTTTTTGGCTGCTACCCTGGTTCGTTGGGTAAATGCTCAAGGCCTTTGGTGGACGAATATAATTAAAAGGGACCGAACGTGGCCGGTTTGTATAGTGAGACCCATGGGACACGCTGCTAGCCCGACACGTTGCGGTATTCATATAGGTACAAAAGAATGCGGATTCTAGCTGGATTTTTTGTGAAGATTCCAAAAATCTATAAATCATATCCGTTCATCGTACATCGTAAAGTCAAATTTTTTTAAATTTTTTTATTTAAAATTAAACATAAATAATATTCAATAAAAACTGACTATATAATGTATGATGAGCAAATACGATTTAAAGATTCTCAGAATCCTCATAAAAAAGATCCGAACATGTTGGGTTACAAAATCCCCGCTAGCCAAGCTTCCATACTTCTCTAAAAAAGAAAAAAGTTAGGGGAAAATCATCTATTTGGACTACATTATTATAATGCGTCACAAACATATAAAATAAACTCGTTAATCAAGCATTTAAATAATAATTTAATCATTAACATTTATATCTTAGTGTTTATAAAAAGATATAAAGAAATGATCTTCTTAACATTACTAAATTTAACTCATCATTCTCAATGATAGTAGTGTTTACCATTCTATTTATTATCGTTGGATAAGTTAAATTTTAAGATTTGTGTTTATTCATTGTACAAAATTTAAAATTTATACTCATCTAATAGTGATAAACGAGATACAACATCAATGATGGGCAAAAATATTTCTAAAAAAAACAGCTTCAAGACATAAAAAAATACTTCTTGTTTATATTTTTTTCAGAGTGGAAAAATAGAATATCGAAAAAAACTTTACCTGCCTTTGCCTACTAGTTGGAGAGCAATTGGTGTATTGCCCAAATTACCCCTGCACTTATTTTAATCATCTTTTTTTTCTTACTTGTATATGTAATTGCAAAAATTAAAAAGTTAAGAAAAATTGAGAAGTAACAATTATCCTATTTTTTTTTCATACAAGTAACATTTCTATTCAGAAATAAATTAAGAAGATGAGACGTTTGAACCTGATACATAATAAATTTAAAAAAAAAAATTCTAATTAACGTAACAATCCACCACTTGTAAGTTGCAACAACAATCCTAAAAATTATGGAAAACTTAAGAATTTTTTTTTTGAGACAAATAAAGAGTTTGCTATATATCCGCACCATTCATTTTATTAATTTCTCACTAATAGGAGAAGAGGGATTTGTGTCACATCCCGGCCCGGGGCAGATCACTTCCCGGACCCGCTCCACCACCGTAGCACGATATTGTCCGCTTTGGGCTTACCATTCCCTCACGGTTTTTGTTTTTGGGAACTCACGAGCAACTTCCCAGTGGGTCACCCATCATGGGATTGCTCTAGCCCCCTTCTCGCTTAACTTCGGAGTTCCTACAGAACCCGAAGCCAGTGAGCTTCCAAAAGGCCTCGTGCTAGGTAAGGATGGGAATATACATTTAAGGATCGCTCCTCTGGGCGATGTGGGATGTTACAATCCACCCCCCTTAGGGGCCCGACGTCCTCGTCGGCACATTTCCGGCCAGGGATTGGCTCTGATACCAATTTGTCACATCCCGACCCGGGGCGGACCACTTCCCGGGCCCGATCCACCACCGTAGCACGATATTGTCCGCTTTGGGCTTACCATTCCCTCACGGTTTTGTTTTTGGGAACTCACGAGCAACTTCCCAGTGGGTCACCCATCCTGGAAGTGCTCTAGCCCCCTTCTCGCTTAACTTCGGAGTTCCTACGGAATCCAAAGCCAGTGAGTTCCCAAAAGGCCTCGTGCTAGGTAAGGATGGGAATATACATTTAAGGATCGCTCCTCTGGACGATGTGGGATGTTACAATTTGAACTCGCAAAGTTAGCCATTCAAGACAAATTAAAAAGAAATAAAATAATTGTTATAACCAATAAAAAAGTTGATTCAACATCGCTATTTCCATTATTTATTTATTTTTTATCAAGTAAATAAAAAAAAACCATTAAAGACAATGATATAGTTACATTAAGAGATGAAGGCAGCAACGCAACTATACTAGACTGTTATATATGCAATGCTTGTTTGGATAATTCTAACAAAGGTGTCACAATCACAATTAGCCTAAAACATAGTTAACTTATAATTATAAATAGTAAAACAAAGTCTATTGTGACAAAAATTAAAGATTGTTGACGCATTATGAGAATTAGTCATTCATAATAATTTGATATCCAACTCGTTATTTCGATAATTAATTTTATATATATAACAAAGGGTAAATTACAAGGAAGAAAGAGGGAATTGTAAGGCTAATTTGGTCAAGTCACCCAAACTTCTCCCTTCTTTATTATTGTCTTTTGCCTTGTCAAACTTTTCTGTATAGTTTAAACTAATAAATATTAATTTTATTTCCAAGAATAATATTTTAAAAAAAATATATCATATTTTTAAACTGTCTCTGTCTGCGTGACCTTCCACTGTCTCTCTTAAGGTTGCAGAGAGAAGGAAGAGAGAGAGAGACAGATAGCGAGAAGAAAGGAGAGAGAAAATGAGACTTGCATCGACGACTTCCAATCCCTGAAATCAAGCTTCTTCTTCGGGTTCCTATCTGCTACTTCGCTCACCACTGTAAGATTTTCCCTCCCAATTTTCCTCAAATCAATGTTTCTGCGTGCTTGAATTCTTGTTTTTGTTAGAAAAGCTCCTTCTAATCTCTGTTTGGTCAGCGGGAAAATTGTGGAATTACAAAGAAAATTATATGAAGTTTCAAGCTTGGGGTTTGGATAATGAAAAGGGCTTTCAAGTTTCCACCTCTTTTTTTTTTTTTTTTTTTTTTTTTTTTTTGGTTTAGTTGCATTTTTGTTTAATTGAAACAAGGGGGATTGCATGTATTGAAATTCCGGTCCCTAAATGTAAAAGGTTTTGAAAGTTTAGCCACTTTAATGGAGTGAGACAGAATAGTGTATTTAACATTTGTAAATTCGAAGCTGAGTTTAGAACACTGTTTAAAATATCGGTATTAGTAGAAATATCGATTCCAAACATTGATTTTAGACTAAATATAAGAGTTTCTTTAATATTTAACCGATATGTCGGAAATACCGACAAAAAAGTTAGCCGAAATTTAAAAGTTTATCTGATACGAGATGAAGTTTAAACTTCATCCCCTTTTCATATCTTTCTATGATTTTTTCTATATTTCCAAATATTTACCGTATCAAAGAAAGTTTAAACTTCACCCTCTTTTCATATCTTTCCCTGATTTGTTCGATATTTCCAAATATCGACCATATCAAGGAAAGTTCAAAAACTGGTTTAGAATACATTTGAAGCTGTAAATTGCATTTGATTAAAGTTATAATTGCATGTTAAGGACAGACTTCCTTGCACTCGCAGTCCCGAGTTCGAATTCCCCCAACCCCAATATTGCTAGTATATATAAAAAGATGAAGAAGATATAATTGCATGTTAAAGATACCAAAATTGATTGATCAGGTGCTTTTTGTTTGGTATGTACTTATTTATATGTTTTGAGATTGAGAGAGAATTGAACTGTGTGTGGGGGGTTTTAGAGGGTTGGACAACAAGTGTGGAATTTTGTTGGGTTTTCATGAGGACTTACAGAGTACTGTCGAGGCATTAAATTTCTTTCCGTTGTTTCCTTTTGGCTTTAATATTTGTTTATGCATTACGTCTTTTACAGTAACTATATTTGCACAATTTTCGTGTTTGTGCGTTAGTGTCTATATTTCTCAAGTTCATGATCGGAACTTTATGATAACCTTAAAAGAAGGGCTGGTTGCGATACCTCATCATGCCGCATCAACTCTGTGCTACTAATATTTTGAGAGTGTTTAAGAACCGGGAGTCTAAATTTTACTAGAGTTAGTACTTTCAGAAGAGGCCCGGGGTCATCAGAAATAGAGTCCGTCTGTCAGAGCGTCCCAACGCATTTCCTATGAGTCAATTGGGGGACATAGTTATAACAACTGATCCCTGCCAATGAGGGAAAAAGTGCGAACCCTCTATGCTATGGGTTAATGGATGTGCGACGCCAGAGGTAAGCCTCCTCGATTGGATAAGCTAAGATTACCTATGATGGACATAGCCAAGATTGTTGTGGTGATTGGAAGACTGGTGAGAGGAACACAACGTCATGTGTTATGCCCCTTGTTGCCTAGTAAAGTTGAAGGGGAAGTGCCATGCATGTAGCTTAGTATCCCAAATAGTTAGAGACCGTGTGGACCTGTTTGGGTTGGGTTAAGTCCAGAGGGAACAACTTCTAACCATGTGGATTGAATTGTTGTTCATGCCAATTGTTATGCGTGTGGTTTTCTTCCTGGTGCAAGTGCCAATGCCAAAGAAGGGAGGTTGTGATACCCAGAGGGAGAATCATGATATCTGTGAAGTAGGGAGGATTGTGAATCCCCTGAATCACATTGGGTATGCAGTAGGAAGATCTAGAGCGTGCAAGTGACGCTTAGGAATCCAAATGTGAATTGGAGTTGACATTTTTGGGAGACGCCTCCGGCTGTTACAACATTTGATTGATGTACTTATGCCTAGCTTTGTCCTCAAGAAATTTCTTAAAAAGCTTATCAACTAGGAATAATATGATTTAAATGGAACATCAATCTTTACCATTCTGTTCGAGTTGTTTTGCTGAATTATTTTGTGATCCATTTATGTATTTTTCAATTACTGAACGTCAGCGGTTTTGGTTTCTTGCTTCAGATATGATTTCTTGAATGTGCCCCAAGTGGATTTATGAATTGTAGGAGTTGTCGTTTCCTTTCTGCCATGACAGTTGATCAGTACTTTCTTTTGGTTTCTGTCCTCATCTTCCTTACTTTTGTTATATTTGTCAAACCCATGCTTATATTCTTCTCAGGAGAAAGTGGTGAATGATGCCGGCCAAATCTAAAGATGAAGATCCGCATATAAAACATGGTGCTCAGACTGTGTTGCAACCTATCTACTCCCAACCTTGGTGGCGTGGAGGGGGGAATGGTTCAGCATCATCTTTGGTGGATCACAGTAATAGTATGGTCATGAATGGAGCAATGCAGGCACAACCTAACGCTAGGCTGGACGGTGGTGGTGCCAACTTCCACAAAGAATTGCGGACTACAGTAGGATTACAGCCTGGTAGTTACTTTTTTTAAATTATCATATCCCACGGGAAATTTCGTGTGAACTTAGTTATCTGGTGGATAAATAATTATCATCACGACTATGGACTACGTCTGCTCCACATCTTTCCCTATAACATTTATAACATTCTATCTTCTTTCATATGTTCAGTCGACTGCTATAGACTTACGTGTTAATGTGAGTTTCCTTTTACTCAGATGGGAATAATGGAAGTGAAAACCAACATATCAAAAGCGTTTCGTCGTCAGTGGTTCCTGCATTGGGTGAACACGTGGATCCAAATTCACAAATGGAACTTGTTGGCCACTCAATTGTAAGTTCTTTTTCTTTTCTTCTCACATTCTATGCATACAAACCTTACAACACACAGGAAAGAATCACAGACATACGAAGAACAGGAATCTGCATCCATTACCACTATAGGCGTTCAAATTTCTTCTGGAAAAATGTCTGCTGTTCAATGAGAAGGTTTAGAAGTTTATTAAACTTGCAGGTTATGTCATCATATCCGTATTCAGATCCACAATATGGTGGGATGTTGACTCCTTATGGGCCACAAGCTATGGTATGCAATCCGCAACTGTTGATATTGTTTTAGTAGCATAAGTTGTATCTAAGTCGGCAGGAAGTCTTCACTCGTCAATGATCTATGCCAGTTAATCGTAAATGTAGGATTTCCGTACTGCTTGTTTAAATGTGTTCAGAATGCAGGAGGAAATGAGATAGATTTTCATATAAGTAGGGTTCGATTAGACTACTATCCTAAACCGAACTCAAACTGCTATCTGAATTTGATAAATTCGTCAATGAAAAACTGACATCCAATCATCAATTAGGGAGCAACCAAACAATTTCCTTGTGAGGACCACGATTAATAACGGTAGATATATGATGATAAATTATAATGAGAGACAATGAACCACCACTGTCTTGAGTGACAAATAATAATCAGACCATCCAACTAGAGAGAAAGGATGAATGAAAAAGGACGCCGGGTAACAATATGATAACATGGTGTCGGATAACTTGCAGTCCCACAGAAAGAACAATTTTCTTTAGAAGACTAGGTGATGCTCTGGATACCAAGTTATTTTTATGTCGGGTATGGTACTATTATATACATGTTTGGTCTTCATTGTTGTAGTCAAACAATAGATGCAACCCTTTCACTTTCTCGTCTTGGATAAGCAATAGGATGAGTATATTTTTAATGCATTGAATTTAATGTTGAGAAAAGTTCTGGTTTCTTGTCTGATGGTTTTTAGCGTGATGCCAGTTGCCTCCCCACTTCTATGGTATGCATCCTGGTAGAATGCCTTTGCCCCTTGATATGGAAGAGGAGCCTGTGTATGTAAATGCAAAGCAGTACCATGGTATTTTGAGACGAAGACAGTCACGTGCTAAAGCTGAGCTTGAAAAGAAACTTATAAAAGCTCGAAAGGTAAATGATTTCAATTTTTTGTTCTTTCAAACTGCAGTAGAATTTGGTAGCATTAGACATGCACATATGTGTGGCCATTCTTACATTCATGGGGAGTTGGGTACAAGAAACCATCTAAGATGATGAAGTTTAATGAATATGTAGGTGGTCTGGATTTTATGGAAATAATCTAATGTCTTTAAGGTGCAAACAAATATCTTCTTCTCCCTTCAATAAATTATCAATTGATTTGATAATATTTACAGCCCCGGAAGTTGGAAATGCGGAAATATCTATAGAACACTGGTAAATTTGGAGATGTATTAGTGGAAATATTGGTAAATGTTGGTACGTAGCAATCATATCTGACTCATTTTCACAGATGTGGATTTGTCCATGCATGTGAATTGGTGATATCAGACTAATATCAGCGATACTCTGAATGAATGTCCTTCATTCCGTTTTCATATTATCGCCTACTTTTTAGAAACATATTGGTGGATATATAGATTTCGTCACTCCAGGCACGTGCTTTAGGATTTGGGCTGTAAAGCCTTGACGGTACGTGGTGGTTCCTTTAGGTCTTAAGTTCATACAGCCACTTGATTTGATTCTTCTGCTTGGTAATTGATCCTTTATGGCTTGATTGACATATGATTTTATGTTCGTTGTACAGCCTTATCTTCACGAGTCTCGACACCTACATGCATTAAGGAGAGCAAGGGGCTGTGGAGGCCGCTTCCTGAATACAAAGAAACAAGATGCCAATGACGAGAATTCCTCGTTAGAAAAAGGCATGAATTTGGATGGAAACCATTCAGGCCAATCCGCCAAATCTGGTTTTGAGTGCTTTCCAAATACCAGCAATGCGGATGTTGATTCCTCAAATGTCCAGCAAGACGGATCAGGTCCATGGTTCAGGACACACAACCACCACACACGCTCTAATGGTAATGGCACCGATCATGGCCCATCATCAGCATACCCTTCTGCGTTCGGTGACAGCAGGGAAAACATGCAGTTGAAAGGGTCGTCTCGTGGGGCTATCCCCAGTAAATGAGATCCCTCTACGAGGTTTGATACTCCTCCTGGCGTAGGTTTCAGTTTGTATGACAAACCGTGTTATTATTTGTTCAACATCTTGTAAATAGAGGCTTATATCTTGCAGGTGAAGCTGAAGGCGTGCACGGTCTCTCTTGGGGGAAACCCGGCTGTGCAATGTCTCTATCAGGCAAATCATTCTTGGCTTTGGTTACTCTGTAACTATTGGAGTGGTGCGGAAGTCGATAGGCGGTCGTCTTCAGACTGCCATCACTTGTGCACTCATTCCTGTTGTAGAAACAGTAAAGAAAGGCATCAGTTGGGAACTTAAAACCAGAAAATTAGTTATGAATGTGTAGATTCTAAACAGTGCCGTTGTGTTTCGATTTTCGAATGTGTGTAGTGACTTCGGTTTCGGACAAAATTTAGGGTTGTGGTACCTCTTGAAAAGACTTTTCCCCATCCCTGGAGGGGAGAATTTGATCTGTGTTTCTAAGTGTAGCTATTGTTCTATTTTATGTTTGATTACTATCTGATTTTCTCAAGGGTCCAACTACTTAGGCAGTATTGCTCTTGATTATTGTCTAATTAAGTATTTAATTGTGCAAAACCAAACTACTTTCCACACTTGTGAATAGAGGGAGCTGGGGTGTTTTGAGTAAATTTAGTTTTAGTATGGGTGTTGTGAGTAAATTAAGTAAAGTTTTCTATTTTATAGAGCGATATTTCAAACTATTCTGATTTACAGAAATATAAAAGGTCAAACAACTCGAACTTGGTGCAAGATAATAGATACATTGGTCCGACTAATTGATATAATTTATTCAAAAATATTGAAAATGTAAATTCTTGGAAAATTTTTAAGGGTACATAGTATTGAATAAAAAATTTAATGGTTGTGAAAATTCAAATTTAAATGCTAAAACGCTCGTACGATATAAATCTTAATAAAGGCCAGCCCAAAGTGAAGGATCTCCAAGGCATTGGAGCACGTGAGCCCAAGTCCAACCAGAACAAAAACCCTAACATGAACACCATTGTAATATAAAGCCTCCCTCCGCCTCTCTGTTTCTCTCTCTCTTGAAAACCATGTTTCTGTCTGTAAAAGCTTTGTGTCTTTCGACTTTTCGAATGAAGTTGTCTGGTTTAAGGATAATAATCGCACACGGAGATGTCCCAATGATGAAAGATTTAGTAATCTGAGGAGGATGCATGCAATTTGAATAAAAAAGAATGGTTGGTGCTCCCTTTCTGCTGAGAGGTTGAGGAGCCCACTCTTTTACTCCTTTCATGCTCTCCAGGTTGAAACCAGGCTTTCCTGAGGGATTTTCTTTCTTTCTTCTTTTTTTTCCTCAAATTTTTTCTTCAATAGTAATGCTTAAATGGTAGATATTTTGGTTTCTTAAAAAATTGAATCATTTTTTGTTTGAGGTCTTTTAGTTTTTTATTTCAATATTTTTCTGTTTTTATTTTGACTTTAAAATTTTTAAATATTTATTATTATTATTTTTAAATAAAAATTATATAATATTTAATAATTACATGAACACATTTGTTTAAAAAAAAAAGAAGCTAGATTAACAAATTTTACTGTTTTTAAAGTAAATCTCAGAGACAAATAATAATAACAGCCCTATTTAAAAATTCAAAAAAAAAAAAAAAATTTGTTACGCAACTTCGCCATCCAGTTCATTATAGCAACTGCGATTGAAATGATTGAGGCAGGGGATTTGGTGGGCCGAAATGGAAGCTCACGGGTCGGGGCTGCGCCGCGTGTTGGTGTTCGGCTTCTGTGTCGTCGGAATTTGGGCTGCGTATATTTACCAAGGCGTTCTTCAGGAAACTCTGTAAGTCTTCACTTTCTCTGCATATGGGAATTTCCCAGATCGCGCACCCCCTGTTGGGATTCTTCAGCTCCTTAAATCGTCTTCGAAATTTGCAGACTTGGTTGTCGACGTTAATCGAAATTGGTGACGTCTTGATCTTTGTTTTTAGGTCCACGAAGCGATTCGGGCGAGATGGGCATAGGTTCGAACACCTTGCAGTCTTGAACTTGGCTCAGAATGTGGTCTGTCTAATCTGGTCATATATAAGTAAGCTTCAATCTTTCTCTGAAAACCTTGAATTTCTTGTAATGTTGATTGATTTGAGCTGAAAAATGAAATTGGGAGGATGGTAATATTGTCTATTTGGTTCTTTTGAACAGTGATAAAGCTTTGGTCTAGCAGCAATGCTGGAGGCGCTCCTATGTGGACGTTCTGGAGTGCAGGGATTACTAATACGATTGGACCCGCTATGGGGATCGAAGCGTTGAAGTACATCAGTTACCCGGCTCAGGTTTGCGTTCCAATTTTCGATTTGATCATGTACCCTGTAACTCAAATGGGCAGCATTAGAGAATATGGTTATGAACTTATGGTTATAGGAAGAATTGATGATTATGTGCTTAGTTCTAGTTAACTGGATCAGATTTTCTTACCGGTCTAATGCGCTAGGAAACTTACGATTGTCATAGATGTAATGGAGTAGTTTGATTTCCTCTGGATAAAATTCATTGGCAAAAAAAAAATGTTTAAGGACCCATTAGCAGAACTTCCATGCAGCCAATAACATTATTATTTTTTGGATAAATTCTTAGTTGAGTTTGATAGGATGTTGAATTGGTTGTTTAAGGGATGATAAGAATAGATTTTCGTGAAAAGTTTCGTTTTTTATTTATACTTTTGGAGTAAATTCCAAATAATGGATCTATAGTTTTCGGATATTAAAGCTGTTTTTTTTTTCTACTTGCAGGTCTTGGCAAAGTCCTCAAAAATGATTCCAGGTCATTATTTACCATTATTTTCCGTATCTTACATATGCAAGAATGTTACTCATATAAGTTCAATTAAGATTGTGAACTATCATACTGATTAGATTGCCTTTGAATTTCAATAAGAAAAAGGAAGCATATTATTGTAATGGGGACGATATATGGTTTTTACATGTATGCAGTGATGCTGATGGGTACTCTAGTCTACGGCAAAAGATACAGCTTTCCTGAATATGTTTGTACTCTTCTTGTCGCCGGAGGAGTATCCATATTTGCACTCTTGAAGGTGAGGGATGGTGTGGGCGTGTGTGCTTATTGAGAATGAAACAAGAATGAAATAATTCTTATCTTTTGTCTTTCAATTTTCCTTATAAATTGTTCTTGATAAATTTCATGCTACCCATACTTATTTTGTTGCTTTTCTTATGTTATTCCGTTTGGGTCGATTTCAGACTAGTTCAAAGACTATTAGCAAGTTGGCGCACCCAAATGCGCCTCTTGGATATGGACTATGTTTCCTCAACCTCGCTTTTGATGGATTCACAAATGCTACCCAGGACTCAATAACTGCGAGGTATACTTCAGAAAATCATCATCCTTTTTCTACCATTTAAATACTCGTTGATTTTCTGCTATTCACTCACAGGAATCTTAACATTATTTAAACCATTTGTCAACATTTTGCAAATCCCACCCCAAATTGTCTGTTGTTGACCGTGTATGAAAATCAGCTTGGGCTTTAAGTTCACTCGAGGGAATTTGTGCTGATAGGAATAAAATTTATGAAAGATGTCAATCCATCTATACATGTGAAATGATATACGGTTCAGTCTTAAATGTTATGGCTTTTGATTTTGCTTAGGTATCCAAAGACGAGCGCTTGGGACATAATGTTCGGCATGAATTTGTGGGGTACCATATACAACATGATCTACATGTTTGGCTGGCCTCGTGGCAGCGGATTTGAGGCAGTACAATTCTGCAAGCAGCATCCAGAAGCGGCTTGGGACATTTTTCTCTATTGTCTCTGTGGTGCTGTTGGACAGAACTTCATTTTCCTAACCATAAGTCGATTTGGTTCCTTAGCTAACACCACCATTACCACAACCCGCAAGTTTGTAAGCATCGTGGTGTCTTCGGTGCTGAGCGGCAATCCCCTGTCAACGAAGCAATGGGGATCAGTTGTCATGGTATTTTCCGGGCTGTCGTATCATATACACCACAAGTGGAGGAAATTGCAGAGAGCTCCACAAAAGAGAAAGCCAATGTAACCACAATTAATTTTTAACTTATATTCAAACGCCTTGCAACTTTTGTAATGTAATTGAATAGACCCTTCACATCTATAGATAACCCACGATTTTTCCTCATTTGTGAAGACTTGGTACCCTTTTAGGCTTTTAGCCATCTCTTGTTGTATACCCCTCTTTTAATACGGTAAAAAAGAGATGCGTATACAACAAGAGGTGGATAATTAAGAGTTGTAAGCAACAATCACAAGGGGAGAGACTCAAATTAATCACTTAAACCTGTTGCTAACAAATTTGACTGCAATCGACATTGCAATCATTAAAACTGACAGAGGACGGAGTTGGTGTTATTTTAAGTGTGGTAAAGTTATAGTTCTCCAATCACTTTTCTTAATTCTCCCTCATCTAATATAATACCAATTCCGTCCTCCAGAAAAAAAAGGAACCCTATGCGAATGAGAAAAGGAAAATGCCTCCAAGCATGTAATCAACGTAATTAAGATTGTATAGGTATTTGCTATGTGACCCACTGATTCTTTTGGTTCAAAGTAATTAAAACACCATCCGGTAGTTTAAATACAGAGGTGTATACATTATTTATTGGTGTAGATGTGGAGTAGACCGCCTACACGACAACAGGTTCAGTTTACGCTGGCGTGCCTTCCCTTGTAGGTTCTTCCAATGATGAACAATTAGAGCTTTGCTTGTTCTTGCAATTGCTCCTGTTCAAGAAACCGTAATTTAGATCAGAAGCGCGCTACCAAGAAAAGGAATACTAGAGTAGGAGAAAGAAACATAAGAAGGCGGTTTTGACTCAAATTAAATCAAATAAAACTGATCTGCATCCCAATCTGTGTGTGAATTAAGTGCATTGATGCAGAATGAAGTAAAGATGAAAGTGCATCTTCGGAACAACTGAAGTGGTGCTGACCTCTGTCACGAAGAAGGCATGGAAACCATATGGAACTCTGTGTGGCAATTCCACAACTGCAACGGGCTCTGATGACATTGTCTTTGCATCAACTACATGAACTGCTGATTTTCTGCATGATTAAAATGCAAGTTTAGATTGCAGTCTTGTCCTCACAGAAGATTGAACTTCACATGCACGTCACTGCATAACTGCTGGTAACACCGGTTTACTCAGCTTCAAAAGCATGAGCAGAGAGAACTATAAAGAAACTAATGATTTGGTTTATAAGGAATAAACAAGAGATAGATGTTGGAAACCATAAGTCTATTACTTGATTAACACTGTAAGAGATATTTGGTGGAAAAAAAAAAAGTCAGAGAAATGAATAATACCCAGTGTTCTCGTCATGAACAAAGAGTATTAAGTAGCCATCATCTTCTTCAGAAGTAACGCCAGGAATACGAGGGACAAAAATAGCCTCAGAACCAAATCTGCCAGGTCCCAGGTCATAGAGGCCTTGGACATTTCCTCCAACCTCAATTTGTGTTTTTCCGACCTCTGGTTCAGCATGCAGATCAAACTTGGCTACCCCTGTAACCTTGGCAATGCTGTCCAGTAAGGTTCCGTACACATAACGCTGCTTCCTGATTTCACACAAGTTAGTTGATCAAAATAAGTAAACACGAATGTTACAGTAGCTTTCGAAAATGATGGTAACAGTACCAAATGGCAAATGCAAAGATAAGGTGCCGTGCCACAATAGAGAGAGAGAGAGAGCATAGAGCATGAAAGCTAAAGGCCCATTTGATAAGAATTTCGCTTTTAGTGTTTTTTTTTTTTTTTTCTTTGAGCTAGAGGTAGAGGAGAAATATGTGAGAGAAATTAGGGATATAGAAGAGCGGAAGAAGGATGGCAGGAGAGATGTATAAAGAAAAGTACACAATGAAAACTAAAAATAAAAAAGCAAAAACAATTTCAAGACTTTGTTTTTGTTCATTCTTCTTTGTTTCTTCTGCTCCCTCCAACCATCCTTCTTCATCTCTCCTTTCCCTCATATACTTTTCCCATACCTTAAGCACTAAAAGTGAAAACTAAAAACTAAAAGCAAAATGATTATCGAACATGCCCTAAAAGAACATTAGGCAGCTCCCAGGGAAAGGAATATGCATACCTGCCGGTGTAGCTCTCATTCACCCTGGGAAAATCTACAGCCGATTCTGATAGCTTCTTTTGGGATGCTAGACCAGTTTTCAAGTTGAATCTCATCTCGTACCTGAAAATAATTAAAACAGTCAGAAGCACCATCTCTCAAGAAATCAAGTTAGCAACATCTGTCAAAATCTCTTACAGCTCATTTTTGAAGTTTTCAAGCTTTTCTTTGACAGACCCATTGACCATGTCCAAATCAAGATTATCAAGCCGGCATGTGATTAAAACAACTTCGTCCCCCTCCTCCCAAGCATTAGCTACATAAAAGGAGAAAAAAAAATGGCAAGCCTTCAGAATTTAGACAAGAAAAAACTTTAAGCATGGCTTACTCACAAACCATGCAAGATCATAGATATTAATTGTTGAAACAATCGACATTAACTATAAGTTACACATTTGAACAAATATCCTGTCATTAGTTGGTTAAGTTCCGGGACAGAACGGGACTAACTAACACAACCATTTCACAGTACATGAACAGACGGGCAACCACTTTGCAGACTGGTGAATCTACAAATTATGATTTGCAGAAATCTAAACTACTGTCAGATTTCAATAAATAACACGGAGTTACAATTGTGCTATATCAACTAATCTTCCAAGTCAGTCCAGGATAAACCAGAATTTTGGCATATTGGTTAATCCAGAAAGGTCCTAAATATTAAAGTAAAATTTACCAAAAAGAATAACAGACGTAATGGTTGATCAGTAATTCTTCAGTAGACAGGAATCGGAGAAGAACAATTCCCTCCTAGTCAGCATTTGATGTGAGTCAGTGATGAAGACAAAATAGAACTTAATCAAAGGGGGCTAAAATAACTTCCGTAAGCCTTGATAAGTTCAGAAGGTCTGAAACTTTAGATAGAGGAATTCAAGGATAATCTGCAACTGGGAGTTAGATCAGTACTACTCTGTGAAACCAAGAAGAAAAACTGAAGCAAGAAAAAGATCAATGGAATAGAAAGAAAAATAATAAAAGTTATAGGTAGCTGGTAGGATTTTTGCGGCCTGAATCAGACAGGCGGTATGCATAAGAAAGAGCTGGTAGGCATAAAACTACCTAGAGCATATTAGTTTGAACCCAACTGCAAGTAGCAAGGAAAAAGAACTGCCAAAGCAGCAAGGATACAGAGCTCAATAGATATCACCATAAACAAATTTAAGATTTTCAGAAAAAAGGATTAAAAGTCGCAACATTTTTTAGCAGAAAGTGATTGGGCTCCTCAGACGATGATTCGTAGTAATGCCTCAAAAGAAGGATAAAGCATAGGAACTTATTTAAGAGTGTCTGCTGTGCTTCATCAATTAAATTTTAATAGCATGCAGGTATTTTTAATATATATTTAACTGATTGAAAAACAAATACTTGTTTCAAAGACACTGTTTTCTTGCACTAAGATTGGAAGCAAACACGCTCACCATTATGGAAAATGAAGCAATTTGGAAGCTCGAACCATCTGATTAACGACTCATTCTTTGCATACCGTGGAAGTAAACCAAAGCGAGCTATTTTTGTTTGATCAAATGTGAATATAAACTTTTTTTCCTTCACCATTTCCTGAAAAAAAATGAAAAATAATAACATGTTCAATTTCATTATAATGTGATTGTTTAATGCTCAATAAGTATTGTTAAGTTATCCATTGATCCAAAACTTCAGTGGAATGGAAGTGGTTAATGCCACTCAATGTTCATGAACATTTGCAGGCTTATATGTATGAAATCCAAATTAGAGGATCAACACACTTGAACACAATACCATAGTACGTAATGTTGATCTAAAAACCAAGAACGCATAGAAAAACCAAGAATTGGTCCTCCTTATTTGCCACTTCAACCTCTTTTCCTTTGCCTATGACTGGTTGGAGATTACTTGGTTGGTAAGTGTTCATACTTATTGGTAAAATTAACCATTTATATAATGGGTGTTCGATAACTAGTTGAAAATAATTTCATACCTTTGGTTTGAAGATCAGGGGGAGATCCATGAAAATTGCATAGTTCTCAGTAATTGCAAAATCATGCATCATGACGGGGTCTGCTATTGTTATCGGTATAGGGTCATGCATGAAACCATCCTTCGAAATAACTCTATAAGTGACATATGGCGGTGTTTGTGAGTAACCAAAGGTAAACATCTCACCTGCATTATGTACTTCATAAGTTGACAGGAAAATTTCCTTATAAGGCCGAATAAGTACCGTTTTATGAGAATGTACTTACCAGTGACTGGGTCAACCTTTGGATGAGCAGTGAAGGAATGTGTCAGTCTCTTGTCATAATCCAGCAAGCCAACTGTTTGCAGATCTCCATCTTCCAAAACTTTGAGGACATCTGCATGATGCAAAATAAACAATTCCAACAAACTAGGAATAAACAAGAGTACCAAAATGTTTGAGTCGCACAAAGATATACAGGCAACAGAAATTGTTCCTATTTCATTGCCAATGCAACATAAGTAATTTCAGTTCCGCTCTAGAAACAGAAAAAAGTACCAATATGTCTTCGTCCCGCAGAAGATATAGGAGGCAATAAAAAGGTTGCCATTTCAACCTTTTCTTTTTCTCAACCGAAAAAACCATACATCTATATGGCATCAAAAGAAGTTGTGCAGTCCAAGAACAAGTAATCTTTTCATCCCAATAGATTCTCGAATTGATTGAAATTGAAAAGTAGATGCAAGAAAATGGGTGAGTTCTGCTTACAAGGTTTATCTGCCTCTGAAAGAGCTAGAAGCTTCCCATGGTGATATACGAGAGCCGTGTTACCTGGAAATGCAGAAAACAGTTAGTTACGTTCACTGATTCCTTGGGCAAGTAAAAGGACATGCTTTCCTCATTCGCCAGGATTTCAAGGATAAATTTAAGAACCATGTGCCCAATTTTCACATCTGGACGTGTCCATGCATCTACAGTGTGGTGTAGGGATCATAAGAATTATAATCGTATACAAAGATCAGTGACCAAAGGCATTAAAGCCAATGAGTTGTTGCAGTTCCGACATTAACTTTAAAACAGGATAATGCATGAAAAACTTCTTTCAAAATTGTACGTAAAATAAAAGTTGTTGCAGTTAAAAAACATACTGCGAAGAACACCTTACCTGTCCCATTTCCATAAGACATATCTAATATTTTCAGTTTTGCTCTTAGCATTTGTAAGTTCACCATGAGTAAGCCGAGAAACCCCTTAAGGTCTCCAATCTGGAAATGACATATTGAGGAACGTAAGAATGGAACGTGTATGGCACAAACTTAAACTAAATTGCAATGACATACCTTCATAAATTTAGCACCTCTAAAATATTCTTCTTGCTTAAGACGTGACGTCCTAATGTAGCGGGAGACATAAGTTGCGTTGCCATCTTTGATGCGCATACCATGAACCATACTGCAAAATGTTAACAATTACATATATAGCTTTACGGTTTTACCTGCTTTGTCCAATTTATATTATACCAGACACAATTATTGGAACCAAGAAATTGTCTAACTTTTTACAATTTAAAAGGCAGGATAGTTGAAAAACTTAATGCTGAGTCGTAAAATAAATCAATGAATGTAGTATCAGAAACGAAGGTGTATAGACAATCAACTAGTACATGCTGAAAAACAGTTGCATATTTCACCAAATGCACCGAGAAACAGTTCTCCGAAAAGAATACCTCATGAAAGCAAGCAAATAATACTTAAACCATACCGATGCAGAACACGACGGAGATAAGGAGAAATTAGGGAGTTCTGAAGCACAATTAGCCACATTTCACAATAGCAAGAAAAAGAAAAGTCTTATACTGAATCCTATAATAGAAAATACTCTTTCAATATTCCCCAGACTGATTCAATCGATTTACCAATTCAGCCAACGACACGAATATTGGAGAGAAGCTATTTAAGCTATTTATGATTTATCTCAATTTTAGCATGGAAATTGAATTCAACAACATAATCACCTTACAAACAAATAGTTCAGAACTTGAATTCAGAATTCAAATAAAGATGTAATAAAAACTGGGGAATCACTCACCCATCTCCATCAAACCTGCAAAGATAGCAATAAAGAACATCAGCACAAGACCAGATGACTATTCTCTGAAACATTATTTCCAAAATGTAACAGAGACCCAAAAAGGGAGATGGAAAATAGACATACCAGTGATATCCAGCAACTGGTGCAAACTTTGGGTTGGGCCCCACCCTGACAAACTCTCCATTCAAGCACTCCTGCAATTCATATATGGCATAGAACATGACAATTGGCAATTTTGAGAGAGAGAGAGAGAGAGAGAGAGAGTTACAGGAAGATGGCCGATGACAGGGAGGTTGGTGGTGGGAGGAGTTTCATCAACCACCGGAGCAAAGTTGCCGGCGAGGTAGTGGTGAGGCTGAGAAGAGTCGTACATCCATTTCACAATCAGCTTCTCTATCAAGTCCACGACTTTTGAAGCATAACCCATGTTGGGTTTTGGGTTGGGGATCACTGTGCCGCTGCCCTTGAGCTGCTGCTTCTCGTCGCTAACCTCGACATCCACCATTGCTGTCTGGTTTCTGGTCCTTGGTCGGAGTCAGTGGGTGAGTCAGTCTGTGTGGTGGAAACAGAGATGAAGCAAATAATGAAGTGGTAGGGGGATTTTTCATCGCATGTTGTTGTCATATTTCGATTGGAGGAATTTTTTTTGGCAATGGCAGTGCCACGTTTAACGTTTTGTTGTGGAATGTGGGAAAAAACCAACATTGCAGAGTCCGAGATAACTTAGTAATAATCAGTTAGTATCTTCGTGTCCTCAAACTCTAATGATGCTGCCGCTACAAGACAGTACAATAGTAAAATGTGGCAGCTAATCGAGTTCGCGTGAGAGATCTGAACATAAGCTTTCTCATTTTTATTGAGTGACGTCAACTTTTTATTTATATATATATGAGAAATGCTAAGGTGACTTTTTCAAAAGCGGACTTTTCCTGAACTCTCCACGACATAATTTTCTTATCAACATTGTAAAATATTATGCTAAAAACATATGGTGGTGGAGAATCCACGGAGAGATTCACTTTGAAAAATCTCCTTAGCATTTTTCTATATATGTGTATATATATTCTGTTGTGCTCAAAATTCATCAGCCCACCTTTGGACAAAAGAAAAAAAAATTCATCAGCCTGGAATGTGCTCTAAAATGAATTATATGGTACGGGTTTACTGTTATTGTGACGTTACGTGCTAAGAGATAAAGATACGTAATGCATTAAAAATTATAGATTAGAAGGATATCACTCTTGAACATGTTTTTGAGACACCAAAGAATTTGAGAAAAGCTCTCGAATTTGATTAATGATATGGTAAGATTAATAAAATACAACACTAAATGTTGTTTGAATAATCTTAACAAATCCTAGCTCTAAACATGGAAGGAATTAAACAAATAACAAATTATAAAAAAAAAAAAAAATCCTAAAATATTAAAATGTCGCTTGATCTAAACATTGAAACTCGGCCAAACTACGTATACAACAAGTCTTGTAAATCTTGTCATATTCTTCGAATTCATATGTAATGGTCCAAAAATTGACCACGTTAAACGAAAATTACATTAATCCAAACAACTTAAAAAGTCCAAAACATCCACTCTCGGGATACGCTAGCAGCAAATAATCTTTTAACTCTTGAATCACCATTTCTCCAATCACTTTTCCTGATTAAATGCCACTTTATTCTTTTAATTTTTCCGAACCTAAAATAACATCAATTCTATCATCCGTCAATATCTGTCATTTTTTTCTACACATTTTTATTTTATTGATACGAAATATCACGTAACGATGTACTGATGTTATATAAGTTGTTTTCCTTTTGCTCAACAGCTCAAGTATCCATGACTAAACCCTCACAGAAGCCTGTTAACTTGAGAAGAAAAGTTAAAACTTTAACGTAAAACATTAGGAAAACCCAACGTACGAACCAATGCTTCTCCAAACATTCCCAAGTCGTCAGCCACCCCATCCCGCCGATAGCAAGCAATTTTTCTTGTTGGCGGAAAAACCTCCTCTCTCTCATTCCTTTCATTCTTTTCGACCAAATTCAGATCTAAGAAACCACAAACTCACTTGCATCCATGGACGTCATTAATTATCGGATCAATCTCTTGTTAGTACTCAAGTTTGAGCTTGTCTTTGGTTCATCCAGGAAATTGTATCTTTAAGACTTTTCCATCGTTCGTTTATTGAATTCGTCCGTTTCTAACAAATAAATATTTGGAATATCTATATCTTGTCCACCCACGAAGAACATGTTCTTCAGCCACTGTCGCAAAATGAAAGTTCTTCACATGAATCTTCATCTAATTCACAATATCAGCCAGCTGCTTGATGGAAATATGAATTGAAAAGATCCATACCAATGAAATTAATCTACTTAGGTATGCATGTGGCAGATTGCTTAGGGCTTCTCTCTTTAATCCACCGTGTTTTGGGTTCCAACCTCCCCCTTTCCATTAATCTAAATTAGAATAAAATGTCGTTGTAATAAAAAAATGTATACATAGATATGCAGAAGAGAGAAAATTATAAAATTATGACAAGGGTATTATGATGATCATAAGCAAATGCCCTTACTATTATTAAGGGATGAGAGAGAGTTCGAAACTAATACAATAATTTAGAAAGAAGAGAGTTTCGAAACCGGAATGCATGAGTAGAAAACCAACACCCTTTCTACTAGTATATTGGACCAAATACATAAGCAAATGCAGTTAGTGACATAAGAGAACTTTGTGGCCTTTTATGTGGATAAGAGACAAAGCTTGTTGGAATGGCAAGTAACGCCATATTTTACCAATTTTTTTCACTCCAAAACCAAACGAACCTCCCCATCCCTCTATTTGTACCCAAACACACCACGCCAATTATTAGGTGATGCCAATTACAAGTACTCATACTTGTTCTTCACCCCCACAACTCTTACTTGTACTTCATCCCCACAAACCTAAATACACGCAAATCCCACATCTCTTAGACTCTTACCACCACAACCCATGCATCTTACTTGCTCTCCTTTCCTGTTTTCTTACCCAAACTCCTAATTAACCTAATTGCCTCCTAACTTCCCTAACTTTCTTTACTCTTTGCCTCTCCTCTCCTCTCTCTTTGACATCATGCTTATGCTTTAGTGCTTATGTCCATAATCATATTCATTGGGGTCTTGGACAACATGATGTATTAGTGATGTTGGTGGAAATTAAAGTTCGAGAAATTATCAAGGGGAGAATGACACGTGCAATTAACAACCTTCATATTTAATCTAGGATGCTTTTCTCATGAAGAGATTTGTCAGTGTGCTCGAAATATTAACACTTACGTTATATGTCATTATACAAGTCGAGGAACACTAACAAAAAAAAAAGAAAAAAAACTTCCTTTTACTTGCATAATAACATATAATGTACTTCCCTGTATTCCAGCATATTAAAAAATCTATCCTCGTCGTGAATGGTATGTTTTCATAACGTTTTCTAGTAAATGATCACTATCACATTTCATTTGACTCATTCCTTTTGGTGACAATATTATTATATTTTAAAAGCCTTGTTGGATGGCAACTACCGCCATATTTCCACGATGGTCATGTATAAATGGTACAACGTATCAGCACAAATTAAAAATTATTTATACAATTCAAATGATTCAGACTTGAAAAAAAATAATAACTGGTTAGAATTTGGAGTCAAATCCAGTTTCATATGGAAAATGAGAGTTCCAATATAAATATAGGTTTTGGGGAAGAAAAGGAGAATAAGAAGATTGAGTGCGTTCTAAGATGGGTGCTATTATGACTGAATTTCAGGAAGGCTGAATGTGACTTCATTCGGTCCAAAGTGAGATTAATTAATTAATATTAGATGACTTTTATAATTTGGTTAAATTGTAGGACCAAGAGGAAACAGAAGAGGAGGAAAGAAAAAAAACAACTGAGAGAGTATGGAAGGAATAGATCAAAGATTGAAGAAAGAAGGGATTTAATAATTTAATAGTGTCAAAATCTTAAAGCTTTCTAGTTAAAATGGTCACTGAGATTTATATAACATATCATTTTGGTCATTGAGATTTGAAATCAATAGAAGTGATCAATGAAATTGTCCACTATCAATCATTTTGGTCATTCTGTGCAAAATTATGTTAAGTAAGGATCAAAATGATAAATATACCCTCAATTTAATAAACAATAGGTCAAAATGATTTGACAAAAATTAAGAGTATTTTGGTTATTTATTCTTATTTAATGGAAGTTTTTCACAAAATGACCAAAATGATTGATGGTAGACAATCTCAGGGACCAATTTTATTGATTTCAAATTTTAGGGACCAAAGTGAAGAGTTATGCAAATCTCATGAACCATTTTGACTAAAAAACCAAATCTTAATTAGTGCGTAGCCTCCTCCCCTCCATTTGCTTCGACCATAATGGTGGTGATGAAGAGATTTGCGCACAACGTATGGGAAAATGGTTTGAAAACATTTTCAAAGGCTTGCCAAAGCTCTTAATTCAGATGAATTTCATAATTTCTTTGAATGCCAATGCTGCAATTTTGGCACTCAAAGTGGGAGCTGAATTAGATTTCCAAGTCAATATATATCATAATTTAGTTGAATGTCAACGGGAGTTCCAAAACAGGCAAATATAGTAGTGGATCAACACCTGTTAGCATAATTCAACAATGGGAAATGCCAGATTATACCTAACGCAGCTATCAACGGAAGATCACTATAACTTCCTGTCGTTTACACGTTGGCGGCTTCGGTTTTTATCCAATTTTTCTTTCGATAATCATGGTTTTTATTAATTTTATTAGCATTTGCCTATACACTTTTGATGTATGAACACATTCTTTTAGAAAATGAGAAGAATAGAGGAAGAGAGAGAACTTGGGGGAGTGGGAAGTTTTTGGTTATGGTTTTTTTTTTTTTTTTTTTTTTTTTTAATATTAGAGGTTTTTTAACATCACCTGTACGTGAGGCTACCAAAATAGTAAAATTTGGACCTGTAAAATTACATTATTGCCCATCATTTTTTTTGTGTGATAGAAGATTAATTTGTCTTTTCACACTTTTTTAGTCGACAAAGAGAGTTTTATTAATTAGTAAAGATTAATTAGTTATGATTTGTAATCAGTTATTTCTATTCGGATCTCTTTGTTTGGAATTAGTTTGGAAAGCCATATATTTTCCACATTTGTTTTGGAAGTTTACTACTGATTATCGATCGTGGAAGTTTACTAGTCTATTATTTACACATTTAGAATGTATCTCAAACTCTTAAATGGGTTCGAGTATTTTCTTATTTGGGTTTTCATTACCTAATCTTTAAATGGTGTATATTGGTTTTACGGAAACTTTTTAATTGTAGGATTTATATTCCCAAATATATGTTGGTATTTAAGGAGATTTGTTTGGTGAATTGGGAACATCATCGTGTAGTGTTATGATTCCATTCAAATGGTAAATTAGGATGTATTCAATTGGGATTCTGAGAGATTTTAATGAATTTATAAGTCCATGGATTTTGATAGAGTTTAATTGATTTCTAAAGAGTCTATGTAAAACTTTGAATGAATTCCCTCAAAGGAGAGGTGAGATTTAAGAATGCTTAAAATACACAATGAATTTTCTTGAATTCCCTAACTATTTAAAATCTTTAAAAATCAATTTGTAATTGAATATACCTAAAATATTATAAATTCTTTTAAAATCCTGATTGAATACCCTTAGACTTAGAGAATTATTTAAAATCATAATTGAATACTCCTGAATTTATAAAAAAAAAAAAATTAAAATCTTTCAAAATCTCAATTGAATATAAAATACATAAAAATTTCTCGCGTGTTGGTAAACCAGCACCGGTAACCAAACTAAACTCGGCCATTCCATTCATATTTCGTCATATATATGTTTCTTTAGTGGATAGAAAACTAATTGTAGGAAACCAGAGTCGGCTACCTGCCAACTAAATCCTTTCGTCTCAACCTCCTGCTGCTCAATCTCCATACCTCTCTGACTCGTGAAGATTCCCTCTAAGTCTCAGCAGTCATTGCTTCTAATTCTCAAAGTGCCTACCTTTCTCTCTCTCTCTCTAGAAAGCTTTGACTACTCTTCTATAAATATGCATTAGGCCTTCACGATCACATCCCACATATATATCATCCAAACGTCTGTCTTGAACATCTGGAATTGTGGACATGCAATTGTGTCTGTGTCAAAAAGTGAAAGTTACAATGTTTTCACAAAACCAGTTTCTCTCAGTACTTCTCATAATATTAGCCTCATTTCCCTTCTCTTTTAGTAGTGACCTAGGGAACCCACTAGTTGTACTTGATCTTCATCGTCACCATCGAACAAGAAGGCTTCAATCAACTTCAGCAAAGAATGTTACTGTAAATGTGGATCATTTTGGAGCAAAAGGAGATGGAGGGGATGATACCCAGGTAACCCAGTTGTACGAGGAAAGCCGTAGTCGTAATAACCCTCGAGCTCTTCTCAAGAAGATTATTTCTTTATTTTCTTCTTTTAATGACGCTATTCGATCACATTGTTGATGATCTCTCTAACAACTAACATGCATGAGAGTTTAATCATGAGTAGAATGAGGGTTCTTAACCGGTTGTGGTTTGATAATTATAATTGTACGTGTTTTATACAGGCATTTATGAACGCTTGGGAGAAGGCTTGTTCTTCTAAAAGAGGTGTTGAGCTTGTGGTTCCTAAGAATAGGGTCTATCATCTGAAGCCAATGAATTTCTCCGGCCCTTGCAAATCTGATGTCACGCTCAAGGTGAGTCACATATACCATAATAAATGCACATACATAACATGCAAACTGTATATCCATCTACAATCGACCTAATATACTTGTTTGGGTAGAATCATATAGTTGAATGGTGGGGATGAATGTAAAATATAAATACTAGTATAAAGAATATATATGTACTATACGTTTCGTAGGCCAAAACTTAGAGAGAGAAAAGAGAGATGGACGACAAGAGAGAGGAAGAAAGGTTAGAGGATTTTAGAGAGAGTTACTTGCTTCCCAGGTAATATAATTACAATATAAACAATTGTGTGCGGCATAGTGAATACGTAACATTACTTGTATATTTTACTATTTAGATTTTATAGAAAAAAAAAACGTATCTGCTCTTATTAATTGGATTCATTTTACTAGATCTATGGAACCATCAAAGCCTCTACCAAACGATCAGATTATACGGACTTACGGCATTGGATTTTGTTTACAAATTTGACTAACTTCAGAGTTGAAGGTGGTGGCACCATCAATGGCAATGGAAGGAAATGGTGGCTAAACTCATGCAAAGTTAACGAATCCCTTGTAAGTTATGCCATTACTAATGGAATTACTTGTTGTGCATGACTTAGAAACCCTTTTGGTAACTATTTGCTCTTATTCAATTGTTCATAATCATTTTAGTTTTTATATTTTAAAAAATTAAAAATTTATTTGTTAACGATTTTTTTATTTTAAGATTCAAAAAATTGAAAATTGAAAACAAAAATCAAGCCAAATTTTAAAACCTAAAAATAAATTCAATCATCTTTAAAAGTCCTTATTATAAAATCACGATACATAAATATCTTTTTTGCAACAAATAATAAAATATAAGATATTTTAGTTGTTGAACTGTTTGTAATTGGTAAAAGTATTACGAATTGCCTATTTGTTTGCTAAAGTTAATTCTAAATGACAATTGTGTTAGTTAATTTTTTTAATAAACTTGTCAAAAATCTTTTTTTTTTTTTTTTAATTTAAACTTTGAATACCCATTTCTATATGCAAAGACTAACAATATTTTGTTTTCTTTTGTGGAACCTTCCATTATCTTACAGCCTTGCACGCTCGCACCAAATGTAAGTTTTTGGGACCTATTTATTTCCAAGTACTAATGATTATATCAAACAAAGATTACATTTCAAGAAGAGAAACACTCTTAGGGTATTGAATTTTCGTTTCCATTAATTAAATAATGAAATCTGTATCGCTGTCTTCTTTTTCTTTTCCTTTCTTGTTCTTGTTCATGAAAGGCCGTGACTTTCTTCGGGTGCAACACTTTGGAAGTAGACAATGTGAGGTTCCGAAATGCCCAGAAAATGCATCTATCTTTTCAGTCGTGTGTGAATGTAAAAGCTTCGAATCTCATAGTGACCGCACCAGGCGATAGCCCAAACACAGATGGAATCCATGTCACAGCAACACAAAATATTCGGATAAGCAACTGTCTCATTAGAACAGGTATATTTAAACTCTTATTTTATTAGACTGTCAATTTACACTATAACTAGTAAAGTGACATTTTCTTTGAATGTGTCTTTGAATTAGTAATCTAATCTAAGCATGGACGGAGGCAACATATGCTCACTGGGGACAATGGCCCCTACTCAACTCTTTTTACCATGAAAAATACTCTTTAGTAAAAGTATAATTATTTGTATACTCATAAATGAAGTCTTAGTCAAAACACTCAACTTAAAATACCCTCTCACATTTATACTTTTCTTACTCTCTCTCCATTTCAAGCCATGTAATTTTTCCATTAACTAATGGTTAGAATTTTACTGTTCTAAACACCAGATACCCAAAATCATGTTGCTGGACAATAAGTTGATAGTATGGTATCAAAATATTAATTTAATTTCATCATTCAAAGTTCGCCTCACTAAAAAATAATTCTGGCTCCGTTCATGCTGTCAATTTACACTATAAATGGTAAAGTAACCTCTCCTTTGAATATGTCTTCTAATTCGGTAGTCTAAATTAAGTCCAACAAAAAAAATTAGTTAAGGATGTTCTAATAACATAATATCTCAAACTGTTATAAAGCACCAATTATAAATTTTGAAAGAAATATTAATCCACCCAAACTAATATTACTCATGTTTTCTTTTATGTTATTAATGATCGAATTGAAGGTGATGACTGTATTTCGATAGTAAGTGGGTCAAAAAATGTTCGAGCTGATGATATAACCTGCGGACCAGGTCATGGAATTAGGTAATATTCCATCAGATACATTAAACATGATATTAATTTTTCGATTATCTTGTACAAAATAATTTCATACTTATTCAGTTATTCTGGTGATGTCATATTGCAGCATTGGAAGCTTAGGAGCTGGAAATTCACAAGCAGAGGTTTCAGATGTGGTGGTTTCTAAAGCCAAAATTATTGGCACCACTAACGGATTAAGAATAAAGACTTGGCAGGTAAGACTTCATTTTCAACCATATATGTGTAAGACTGGGAATGCAGACACACATTACACATACAATGCAGTCAATTAACTTTTTGACACAGAAAAGGGTTTTCGTTTTATTTCATGTACATGTGTATAAATCAAATGACACATATTGGTCAATTTTGTTTGATAAATAGGGCGGGTCTGGGTATGCAACAAACATCAGATTCAAAAATGTTATGATGGCCAATGTGAGCAATCCAATTATCATAGACCAATACTATTGCGATCAGGATTCACCATGCCAAGAACAGGTAATGCACGGTCTAATTTTACATTTTATCCACAAGATTCTATTAAACTATCTAACAGTAAAAACATAATTTGTAAGTTATTGTATGGTGGAAAAGTTTAGGTTAAAAGATCATCATTCACTCAAGACATACATAAATATTACGACCAAATGCATTTTGAGAATTGTAAAATGACTTTTTTTTTTTAAGTACTAATAATAACGCTTGTAGTAGTACACATTATAATAGCGATCATTTTGTGCAGGCTTCAGCTGTGAAAATAAGCAATGTGGTATATGAGAATGTGAAAGGCACAAGTGCTTCAAAAGTGGCAGTGAAATTTGACTGCAGCAAGAGTTTCGGATGTCAAGACATTTTGTTAAAAGACGTAAACCTAAGATCTCTAGCCAATGAAATTGCCCAAGCTTCGTGTGAGCAAGTCGATTTAAGCCATAGAGGAACGGTTTCTCCAAAATGCTCTTCGTTAATTTAATGAGTAAATTATAAAATTGGTTCATGAACTTTCACCATATATAGTTTAGACTTCGTCCTTAAGAATGTGAAAAATTGGTCCTTCCATCCGAAATATGGTGAAAATTCAGGGATTAATTTTATAATTTACACTTAGTTTAATTGATGTTGTGGGGAGGTGGGGATTTGCATTTGTCTTTATTTGCACAGTTATTATAGTATTGCCAGAATTGAAACAAATTTATTGTAGGCTTACTTGTAATTAGTAATGAAAAATAAAGTTATCCCATTCAAGGTGAGGATCCCAACGTGTTCTCGTTATCTAATTACAACAACGAGAAATAGACTAATACAGTGTTGCTAAAGAATAATTTGTGATGACTAAATCAATTGCTGAAAAGATAACAATTGCGAAATCCACCCTAAAGGTTCGTTAGACCACACATGTTGGGAAGCAGCTGTGAAATTTGTGATGACTAAATCAACTGCTGAAAAGATAATAGTTGAGAAATCCACCCTGCCAATTGATGTAATAGAAAACCACACCCAACGCATATTGACGCAAAATCCACTTGGTACCCAGTGTTTTATAACCTGGATTTCTTATCACAAGGTACTGCTGTTCACGACGTGAGAAACCCGGGCCATATTGCTATTGGAATAGTTGAGGAGGGTAATGTCAACGTGTTGCAAGAGTTATACGAAAAATGGTTCAGGCTGATAGAATTAACGTCCTACGTGGGCTGTTGTGTTGGGCACAATTGCAGTTAATTCAATTATGAAATACAGCATGTTGACAATGATATCGGAACTGTCTGAGTTAGCTCATACCAACTTTGAAGATGTGCAAGAGGTCATTAGAATGAACAGGAGGGTTGGACCTCACATTGATTTGAATCTCGGAATTGGAGGGCCGGGTCCTACCAAAGACTTGTACTACAACAAATATATTCTCCACCATTAGGACTTGAAGGAAGACTCGGAAGTAGTTCACAAAATCATTAAATTGAATGGTGAAAGTACAAGTTTATTGCTACGATGATTAAGAGGATGGGGACAATAAGAAATAATAAGATTCCTGTATTCGAAGTTTTCTACAAAAAGAATACAAACGATGTGCGAAATTCAATGGCAATAAAGATTTGCAAATGTCTGTTGAAAGAAAGATGGGATAAATTAGCGATTTATGATGCTAAAGCAAGAAGAGAAGACATAGTACGATCCCTGCTCTTCTTGCTTTAGCATTATAAATCGCTAATTTATCGCATCCTTCTTTCAACAGACATTTGCAAATTTATATTGTCATTGAATTTTGCACATCGTTTGTATTCTTTTTGAAGGAAACTCCGAATACAACAATCTTCTTATTTCTTATTGTCCCTATACTCCTAATCATCGTAGCAATAAACTTGTACTTAATCTCACCATTCAATTTAATGATTTTGTGAACTACTTATGAGTCTTCCTTCAAGCCGTAATGGTGGAGAATATATTTACAAGTCTTTGGTAAGACCCGGCCCTCCAATTCCGAGATTCGAATCAATGTGAGGTCCATCCCTCCTATCCGTTCTAATGACTTCTTGCACATCTTCAAAGTTGGTATAAACCAGTTCCGATATCGTTCTTAACATGATGTATTTCATTGCAAGAATTGAATTAACTGCAATTTTGCCCAACACAATAGCCTTGTAAACACGTAGGACGTTATTTCTATCAACTTGAACTCATTTTTTGTATAACTCTTGCAACACGTTGACATTACCCCTCAACCATTCCAATAGCAATATGGCTCAGGTTTCTCATGTCGTGAACAGTAGTGCCTTGTGATAAGAAATCCGGGTTATAAAACACTGAAAATTGGGTACCAAGCGGATTTTGCGCCAATATGCGTTGGGTGTGGTTTTCTATTACATCAATTGGCAGGGTGGATTTCTCAACTATTATCTTTTCAACAGTTGATTCAGTATCACAAATTTCACGAACCTTTAGTTCCAACACACGGCTTTGTGGGTACCTCAACAGCAATGAAGACCATCTTTGCCCTCTTTATGATTCCTTCATCTTTTGCCGTTTCATCACAAACAAAACGGACGTTATCAGAGTGTTTGGCATCATTCAACAAGTCTCTCAGATGAGGCTCCTCAAAAGGCAATGCAGCATCAGGCACACCATTCCAGACATTATCCCAAGCTTCAATCTTTAATTTGTCAGTATCAACAATTGTAAAACCTATACCGTGGTGATTTGACGCCATGACAAGCATGTACACAACGCCAGAAAGGCTGGCCCCTGACCAACAAATATTCTGAACCAGCATAAATAATAGTTTGGGGATGAGAAAATCTTGAGACATCTAGGTTTTCACGTTAGTATTCAAAGTTTACAGTTTGAGCAAAAACTGTACTGTTTACAAATTTCACTTCACATAACAAATATGTTTTCAAATTATATATATGCTACATATTAATTAGTACGCCGTCTATTAATTAGTATGCTATATATTAATTAGTTGTTCAATTGATGCCATAGCAGTAAACTGTATAAGTACTTGAGGAATAATTCTTTTCCTAAAAAAGCAGAGAGAGATAGAGAGAGAAATAAACCTGTGCCAAACTACTAATCGGAGCTTCTGTCCCAGCAGTGCCATCTATGGGGTCCTCACGGTCCATATCCATATCTTAAGGGCTGCAAATTCACATTTAAAATTAGAATTATAATTCAATAAACAACAACTGTAATTTAAAGTATGCGATAGTTATTACAATCTTGAGATAATTAACAGTAACACAAGACCAAGGTACTTAAAAAAAAAAAAACAAATATATAAAAATCAAAGGAAAAGAGAAGACAAGCAAGTCAGATTTTTACCAGTGTCTGTTTTAAGAATAACATAGCGCTCGTTTGAACGTGCTTTTAAAATAATTAAAAACGTTTTAGGAATTAATCTTTAGTAAAAATGTAAGTAAATTTTGAAAAAACATTTAAATGTTTTCTGGAAGAAACATAAAACTAATATTTTTTTACAAAAAACACTTTTAAGCGCTTTTGGAAAAGAAAAAAAAAACAACATTTTCAATCATTTTAAAAGTACATACAAATAAATTCATATTTGGATGGACATTAAAATTTGATCTCGTAACTTCACCGTAAGCATAGCCAACAAACCCTCAATTTTAAATCAGACATTATTACAATAAGCCAGATAGGAAAATCGTTTCAAGAACAACCTTCAAGCAGAAATCAATCCCAAGAAATCCAACCGTAACCATTGCCAACAAACCCTCAATTTTAACAGAGGAATCAGACATAATTACAATAAGCCAAATAGGAAATCCTTTCAAGAACAACCTTCAAGCAGAAATCAATCCCAAGAAATAACACAAAAATGAAATAATAGGCACTTGCCTTTGGCCTTAATGAAATGCGAATATCACAAGAAATTCAATCGAAAACACCAAAAACAAGAAGAAGGAATGTTGAATTCAACCAAAAAAACAGAAGAAAATTTCATTGATGCATTTGATCAAACACCTGGTAGTGCTCAATAGAACGAACCTGAGAGTTTGTTCAATCTTGAACCAGAACCTGTCAAGGAGATGGAGCTCGCCAGACTCAGAATTCCGGCAATCTTTACAAGAATTGACAGCCGAAAGGCCACCGAAGATCTTTAACAGTGAAGAAAAGCACAGTATCTCAAGGAAGAGAGGGTTAAGAGATGAACTGTACGTACGTAGCTCGGGGCCCATTTTAGTTGTCCATAGCCTGTTTCAGCCGGCCCACCAAGCGGGCTCTTAAGGTAACGGTACCAGAAGCCCAAAGACTAAAGTATTTTGAACTAATTCTTGTTTGGGAAACAATTATTAGGAATTTGTTACTGGTACTTTAAAAATTTAATTGTGTACTTCAAGCTTTTATATTTATATAAAAAAAATACTATTTAAGAGGAATTAAAATTTTAAACTGCCAACAATAATTTCAAAAATTATTGTTGCTTTCGTGATTGTTACCTGTTTCTCGAATGTAAATAAACCATTTTTCTTAGTGCACAATGATTTGGTTAACTTAATTGTAAGGTACAAATTAAAAGGTTGTTTTGGCGTATCATGATCCTATCCATATCCTCTTTGTGAGGATTCTAGAGATCAATGCATCATAACCGTTCATCATACATTCTGCAGCTAGTTTTTCGTTAGGACTGTTTGTATTTAATTTTAAATAAAAAACTTCAAATAATTTCTGGCCGGTTTCAAGCGGGTGTGTCTTCAACAGCTGGCCCTCGCAACCTCCTCCCTCTCTGGTTTTGGTTGTCAAGAGACGTGCTGTCATGTCCACCAAGGAATATAAATCAAGGTTAGGCAGAGCTTAACTCTTCCTACTTTTTTTTGGGTGCCTTCGTGGCTAGGTTAATGATGCTTCGGTGTTCCAGGCTTTGTGAGGGGAGCTGTTGTATAACACTGTATTGCTCTATTGTTCATTTATTTTGCCTTATCCGTGGTTTAATGAGAATCTCAATTGACAAGAAAAATCCAAATGTACCAATGTTAACAAAGTGGAACCATGTCTAGCCAACCTATGAGCCACCGGTGGAGCCAATTAAGACCCACAAGGGTCACTTGATCCTTCTCACCATCTTAAAAATATGTCTTCTTATATGTTATATCCAAGTTCTTCATATTTGTACTTATAGTTGACCCTTCTCGCAGAATAATATTTGCCCCAATGAACATAATCTAATGTCATCGTGCTCCATATGGTCAAAGACTCAAGACACTTGGGTTTAAAGGTGCGTGACACTTCATTTCTTGCCTCTAGTCTTTTGATTTATTCACTTGTGTATTGAATTTATTTGATTTTTTTAGTAAATTTAAATCAGCATGTGATACTCTTATTGTTTGTCTATCTTTTCGATCTTTATATATATATATCAAAACTTTGGTTATACTTGTCTTAAAAAAAATATTGGTTATACTTACCATTAGTATTGTTATCACACGATTATGGAATGATGACACAATTAGGTTGTAAATTTCAAATTTGTAATATTTATAATAATTATTATGAATGCGTAAGATTTTAACATGTAAAATTAGGCTGACTCTCCTTATTAGAAATTTTGGCTAGTCCACTGCTATGAGCCACACCATTTGCTTGCCTACAAATATTGGAAGATTTAACGTGGGAAAGAGACGCCAGCAAATTTTTTTGAATCATTAATTGCAAATGATGGAAAAGCAATACCGAAACATCTTCCCAATTCCTGTACAATCTCTTTTGCCATTTTGTTTTACCATAGATAGTTGCTTGGAAGTCAATCCATTGTGTAAGGTGTTCACTCTAGATGACAAAGATGTTTTGATCTGATCTTCCATGGCTGCAACCTCTCCCTGATTGTCAGTAGCTACAAAGTGATTGCCGGAGAGTTGAACGCTTGGGCTGCCAATCACCGAGAACGCAACCAAACCGTCGTCAAACAAATTCAAGATTCAAGAAGCATGATTATTTCTTATGTTTTGAGAAAGAACATAGAAAGATTGGACGAGTCTCGTGTCCAAGGGAACACTGGACTATGATGATATGATCCTCTCTGATTTAGTCCACACACCCAGGCTTGAAGTTGCCTGAAAAACAAAAAAAAATAATAATCAAGAAGCTTGATAATTTAACAAGATTATTTATACGACACATGATGCAGAAAATTAACAATCAAAGTAGTTAAATTCCTATCATTTCAAAAACTGAAAAAATAAGCAACTGAAATTTCGTTAGGAAATGCTTTTAAAATGACTGAAAGCTCTTTTAAAGAAATCGTTTTTGAGTTCCAAAAGCACTTGAAATGCTTCCTGCAACGTTTGGAAGTGTTTTCAGAATTGGTTCCAAAAACATTTTCACTAAAAACGCTTTCACCAATTTTAAAGACACTTCCAAACGAACTTAAAAAAGTTGTGAAAGTGAAGATACATACAGATAAGAAATTAAATGAACAGAAAAGTGCTAACCCTAAAATCCCATTGTTCTTGAGAGCAATTCCACCCCTAAAGACTTTGCGCCAACACCCAGCACATTTATCCACTCAAGTGAACAGTGATAGACCCCAATGAACAGTAATAGGCCAAATCATCTCCACCCCTAAAGCTAAATAGCCTAGTCAATTTTATTAAAATATTCTTAATTTTTATTATAAAATAATAAAAAATAATAATCTGATTTTTAATTTCTGAGTTTCTCCCCACAACTGCTCCTCAAACCAGAGCACGCCAAACCACGCCCCCCCCCCCCCCCCATCTCCACCCTTCATCAAATCCCCACCTCTCCTTCACTCTCCGCTTCCTCTCCACCGCCCTCCGCAGTCCGACTTGCCCCAAATCTGTCGACATCGGCGCCTGGGCTCGCCAGATCCAAACCCGCCGCCTCTGGACCTACGCCCTGACCTTCAGTTGCATTCCCAGCTTCAACCTGACGTCATGTAGGCCGGTCCCAAGGTCTATCAATTTTGGGCTGGCCTAGAGACCAGTTTGGGTTGGGTGGCAATCCCGTGGACTGGAGAAACTTCCCTAGGTGCTGGGCCATTTTTTTGGCTGTGTGCCGGCCTATCCCACCCCCGGTGGAAGTGCTCTGAAACCTTGACTCGCACGGCACATGATGTTCGTCGGCTTTCTCTGAAACCCTAGACAGACAATGCCTCTCCCACTAGCACGGCACCAGTTGCGAGGATGTTAATTTAGATTTAAAACACTTTATTCTATCAAATATATTTCACCTTCGCTGAAATACCCCCTCATAATTATTAGTAAGATATCATACATGGTATATAGTTTTGGTCATTTATCATATTTTTCGACAATATTTTTGGATAATTTTCACTTTATTACCTTCAAGTTTCACAAAAATCACACTTTACTAACTGCTAAGGCCACTGGGTATCTGCAAATTCCCACAACCATTGCTAGTCACCAGACATACTCTTGTCATTGGTTCGGTGCTGGTTTGTGCAACGTCGCGAATCATCCAATTCTTTGAGAGTTTATATCAATGCATCAAGAAGAAATGTGGTAGAGGATGAAGTTGAATATAAAACAGAATTTCCCTCACTAAACATATCCTTAACAAGATCTCTAAATTTGGAAACCAAAATGCTTGGATGTGTTAATGGATCTTTCATTGAAATTCAATCCAATCCGATGGACTTTTGGTCAGTTCCATACATTTGTTTTTCCTTTGGAGTTCCATTTCATACTTTCTAGCATGCTTTCGAACTATGAGAATTGCAAATAATTATGACTGATGCGAAGAAAGGAGTAATTTCCCATTCGAAACAAGAGATCCTCAGAAGCATTTCCGATGAACAACAGAAGGTCCAGTTTCATCGTAGTCTGCTTTTGTTACATGTTGATTCTGTGGGAACACAACTTTGGCGAGTATGGCACCTCCCACCCACGCTGAATACATTGATAAATTCTCTGGCATATACTCCGGAGGCTGCATTGAACCCGGACCAAAAAACGATCAGAAGAAGTCGGCAGTCCAGTTAGTACAGAAGAAAGTGTTGTGGAAATGTTATGTAGATCATAAAGTATCTTGCTCACATAATGTTCAGTCCGGGTAATAGAAAGTGATTCAGTGATTGCTTACGGGACCAATAACTCAAGACCATGCAATAACAAACGTATCCAAAATTTAAGTACGCTATACACCAGATCAATGCAATTCCTTTTTACTAATGGAAGTGGTAATAGCACTTTTTTCAGTAGAGATACACTGGTAACAAATCGACCAATAACATTTCCATTAATTAATGTCATACATAATCAAATTAGACGACTTTTTGGTATCCAGTCAAAGTCTTGATGTCGAGAATCACTTCCAACTCAATGAACATGTTAATCATTGTAAATCAGAGTTCAAGGCTGAAGCATAAATTCTATCAAATATCATGGTAGCAGAAAGAAAATATATAATCACGAGTGCATGAGTACAAAAATTTATGAATTTCCTAAGCAAAAAGAATGGAAACGCCAAACACCCAACTGTCTGAGAGAGAATAATGAAAATTTGATGAAACAATACAATAAGACATCATAATCACTAGTTCACATGTAGCAAATAAGATAGGGAAATGCCATAGCAGAAACTAACACAACCTCTGGACTCTGAACTATATGCAGCCTCAGAAACAGTTAGGAGACCGACTATAATTACGTTTAGAGTATGTGGACCTTAAATGTTACGTTGGAAAGCTTATTTCATAAAGATTATTAAGAATTTGCACTTCCTATACAGGGTTCTGATTGCAGTAAACATATAGGTACGATGCAATGACTCGTGAAGATGACATTGTGTGAAAGAAAGTTGACTATTTCCCCTAATCACTGTCAGAGATTTTGCCTGGGAAGAATTGAAATTCAAACCTACCCCACCTGAACTCTGAAGCTAAAACCTAAGTGCAGTTTTAATGGTAAAATAAATTACCTTAATTAAAGCAGGACGAACAGCAGATGAGCACAGACCAGCTTCTTTCTGAAACCTTTCTTCAAAACCTGCAATAAACAGCAATCAAAGTGCCAATACAATTACAGAACCAAAAGTTCCTATTCTTTTGAAACAAGGACAAACAAATTTCGCCATGCTCCTATATCTGTTGCCTTGTACTGTAATATACTTCCAAAGAAGAGTCATGTATAAGGAACTCTGAACCCAAGGATTCCCAAAACTTGGTGAATCCATTTCTTAAAACGATATGGATGACAAGGATAACGAAACCAACCAAAGAAAGGGCTCCCAGACATTTATACAAAAGAAGTCGTCTAACAAAGTATTCAACGAAAGAAGAAAAGGAAAAATAAAGAAGAAAATATATTGTACCAATTAGTAATTACTGTATCTGAAGGGCAAAGGCATCGGCAACAATAAACTCACCAGTCATAGAAGCAGTGCCACCACACAGTACCGTATTTTCTAGCAATTGCCGGTGATTATCAGACGATACTGTTGAAATACAACGAACAAGCTGCTCAACAATTCCATGAGCTTCTAAACCCAATATGGATGGTTGGAATAGAGCCTCACCAACAGTATATCTTTCTCTTCCAATCGTAATAACCTAAACCAATGACCAGTATTACATTAAAGTCATTATACATGTAAAGCATCACAACAATTTGGGAAAGAAGATTTACGGAAAAGAAAAGGCTATGCTTTGGAATAAACAAGAACTGTGACCTAAATGCCTTGAGATGGGATTGCTGTCATCTTGCGTTCACATTTTGAAGAATAAAAAAGAAAATGTAAAGAAGGGATAAAGAAATACAAGTTAAAGGACATATATCTAAAGAATAGAAGTGTTTGAATGTATACTAGATCTTGTTTTTAGTATTCAACATGTAAGATTAGAGAAGATTTCAGTGAGGATAACTTTCAATAAACTCATTAACATGTATAATTAACACATCATAGATTGAAATCAAACAAAACAAGATAACTGCGATAGGTGCAAGCCAGTTACAGCATAAATAATAGCAAATTACAGGGAATATATGACATACTGAAGTCAACATATCCTCCTAACTGAAATATGACAAACAAGTTATGTGCTATCCGTGTCTTCTCCATCTATCCATATCATAATTTCAAAAAATTAACCATACCTGTCCATCAGGAAGGGTATGCTGCTCTATCTGGCATGAATTTTTGGTCTTTTCATAAGCAAGTTCATCTTCAGCACAACATGAATATTGCTCTTTTATTTTCTCAATATCAGACATCTTGATATTAACTAGAGGATTAGATTTCCCAAGCTCTTCAGCAAGTAATTTCGTCAAATCAGTACCTCCAATTTCAAACCTCCTTGAGGCAATGTGCTGAACAGCACCTTCAACGACTGGTGCAATATCTGTTAAAAATTGGCCAAAAATACAGAAAAGGCACAAATAAAAAAAAATAATCAGTTTGCTTACATTATCATATCCCATATTGACTCACTACCTTACACAGAGAGTCCAATGCCATTAATAGGTCAGGTGTGTTAAGTAAAACTTGCAAGCTTTAGTTCAGCTACCAATGCATCTTTCATGACCATTATCATCATATGGTCACCTAATGCACACTATGTAGATGGTTATAGCTTGGCATAGCTATCAACTATCAATAACATATTTTGGTCTTAATATTACAAGATCTGTACGTGGTTCAAATCACTGATTGTATGCTAGATAGGATAAACTGAATTCTGTATATATAAATTTATTATTTTATATTGCATATGACTTGGCCTGCAGTATAGAAACGAAAGAATAGTTTAAAGAACTCTATGTATTCAATAAACAAGATTCCATTAACTAATAAAGGTTCCCTTCTGCAAGGTATATAAACCTATTTTTCCATGGCCAATATCAACAGTGCATCCCGAGATGCGTCCTACAGCATAAAGTGACAATACTGCTTGCTCTGATGCATAGAAGCCCGAAATGTTAAATGTTTCAAACATCAGTTGCACCAACTGCTCTCTGACAGCCTGGGAGAAGAAAAAAAATTTGTTAAAGAAATATATATTAGCTGCACCAAAACAATAAGGAGTTATGTAGAACCGGCAAGTTATATTTCTAGGATTTTTCTCTCTAGAGAGATAACAAGGCTTCCTTACTCCTTACAATATTTTTCTCTCTAGTGAAATAATGTCAGAAACTGATTCACAACAAGCAAACTTGAGGCTACAGAAATTTATTTTTAAATATATTTAAACAAGAATACGCAGGAACATTTATAATATCATGATCTGAAAGTTTTAACTTTGACAGTGTGCTCAATGGAACCAGCATAGACTTATAACAGA
Source organism: Pyrus communis (assembly GCF_041283825.1). NCBI lineage: Eukaryota > Viridiplantae > Streptophyta > Magnoliopsida > Rosales > Rosaceae > Pyrus > Pyrus communis. The sequence continues at coordinate 783,027 of NC_142571.1, forward strand.
TAATACATTGACTTGTTAAATAAAACTATATAAAAATAATAAAAACCGTGAAAATAACCACTGTAATGATTTTCAGCCAAATATTGCATAACGACATATTAGCTAACCTTGGGAGTACAAAGTGGATCGGTAAATAATATCTGCCCTTCGTTGCCCATTTCCCATCCAAGTCCAGTATATAGAACATGATGCAATAGGTCCTCCATGGCATCCCAGTCAGTAATAAGGCCTCGCACAACTGGATCAACAACGATATCTTCAAGTGATGAATTATCATTCATTGATCCATCATCAACCACGCGTTTCATTTGGTTAGGAATTATCTGAAGCATATGAAAGAAGATAAACGTTAAAGAAAAACAAAAAAAAGAAAGAAAATAGTGTTAAATTACAGCGATATCATCAGCTACTTCTGGATTAGTTGAATAAAATTTTCATTATGTACAATGCAACCATTAAATTAAGTACAAGAGAGTCACTTCTTCCTTTCCAAATATGCAATTTAGATAGAAAAATGATTTTCATAGTAAAAAGATGATTTTCATAGTAAAGTCCAAAAAAATTGTTGGTCTTTGTATCCGAAGAAAGAAAATTTGCTTTTCTGACAACACTTTACTATGAAAAACATCATCCTTTATTGTTTTGAAAGCAAAATTTTCTCTCTTTTGCCGAATAAAGACCATGACCTGAAATTCACTATTTGATTGATTTTCTTTTCCTCAGACTTCCCAACACCCACAGATTAATTGAAAAGTTGAGAGCATATCAAGCCCAAATTACCTTGAAATTGAATAGAGACAAAATCAGCTGGAAGCTGAATATTAAAGAAAAACTAATGAAAAGGGCTTGAAAACTTTGAGTTTTAACGATAAGGACAAAATAAAGGGTAAAGTGAATAGTACCATCAGCTAGAAGCTGAATATTAAAGGAAAATTAATGAAGAGGGCTTGAAAACTGTGAGTTTTAACGATAAGGACAAAATAAAGGGTAAAGTGAATAGTACCAAGATTGACTTTTTAGTGTAAAAATGTGATTTTTCGTTAAAGTGAACAGTACTGGGAGCTTTTCGTTAAAGTTCCCGAATATTAATACTTTTTCACATACAATAAGTAAGAAGTATTTACAAGGGTCAATATCAATGTCTATACGAGCCATATACAACTTCCACGAAAACAAAATTATACTAGAATACAACGAAAATGATGTGCAAATTCATCATTTATGACAGAAAGAGTCAACTCTTTTTTCAGCTCTGGTTCTGGAATATATTTTTAACATTGTTGGGCTGGAAAATGGTGTGCAAACTGCAAAGGCATCATTTATGTGCAACTTCATTAGAGTTAAAAGTAGGATAGGAGGAGGGATATACATGTGATAACACGAGATTGTTGGGAAGGAGGGAAATGAAAGTAATAGTAAGAATCAATTGGAAGTTTGACAATGTACGATTACCATGCCAGCTTTGGTTCTGGAATATATAGTTTGGACAGTTGAGATATATTAAGATTCCTATCAGACCAATAACAGCAAGAGTTATTTTACCTAAAGCGTGCACATACATGACGATAGTCTTCAGTATGCAACTTGAGTGACACAATCATCTACTCAACACACCCTAATACAACCATAAAAGTTTCATTTCCTACTAGAGCAAAAACAAAATTAATGAGAGAACTAACAACTGATGAGCAACAAGAGGATATCCATGCCACAGGGGTGCAGGAAAAAAAAGAAGAAGGAGGAACTCTCATAACTTAAGTCGCTGTTCTGCTGAAATATTAATTGGACCTACAGAAAACTACAATTTTCCTTTTCTTTCTCACAACTTTCCCAGAAACCAAACAGATTCTTCCCCCCAGCCATGGCTAGTAAATTTTCCAACTAAAAGTTTCCGACTTTAACAAATCAAAACAAATCCTAGCTGGCCCCACGAAAGTCTAAACCAACAAACAATCCCGAGCTTTCGCATTTGGAATTTTCCATTTTTCCCAAAAAAGCAAAAAAAAAAAAAAAAAATCCAAGCAACCGAACAGAAAATTACAGCAAGGATAAAAAATTTAAAAAAAAAAGGTCTTAAAGCTCGCCTCTTTGCTTTCTTAAATGGGAAGTGAGACCGAGAAATTGAAGCATATGATGTGATAATTACCATGGAAGGAGCTTGATCGGGAATGGCGGGTCCGGCTTTCAGAAGCTTGGAGCCGGCATCGACCACAACAGCCTCCATTCTGGTCTTCTAAAACCCTAACCCTAGAATTTGAAGAAACAAAGGGGATTTAGCTGAGCATTTGAAATGTAAGAAGCTCTCAGTATTGAAGTTTAAGAGACTAGTACTCCACTTTACCCGTTTTCTCTGTCTGCGAGCGGGCAACTGCGGTGTCTGTACTTTTCAAATTTCACAAGATTGTGGTAGGAACGGTAGGAACCCTCTCTTTCTTTTTTTTCCTTTTCTATTATTTATTTTTGTGGGATCTGATGGACGAGAAGATGTATACGTGGGACCGGCACATTTGGATCTTGACACGTGTTAGTAAAGTTCTTTATATTACAAACTGATGCTAAGAAAATAAGGGTGTGTTTGTTTGCCCTCTCTAGCTTTCACTAGACTAAACTAGATTAAGTTTTTGTGTAAGCCTGTGTTTGGTTTCAGCAGGAATAACTTTAATGGGACAAAATGAGACTCGCATGGACTAATAGGTTCGCTAAAGGGTCTTAGCGAGACCCCCCAATTTTAGGCGGACTGCTAAGACCAATGTGCTTCGCTTCGTATCTCACCGCTTCGCCCGATCTGTCTTCTTCTTCCTCACTTGCTCAACCATTTTCAAAACCAGATAGTGCAGTCTGAAACCTAGAATTTGACCCAAAATTCGAAACAGCCCAGAATTTGAAACCCATTTTCAAAAATCCAACCAAGAATTTGAAACAAAAAACAAAAACAAATTTACAGAATCGTTGTGCATCTATCGTTCCATCACTTGCACATTAGTTGTTCTAGTACCACCAAAATCCAAATCGCACCATGAGATATGTTGATTTTTTTATTTGTTCGTTTTGCTTAGCTGTGAGAGGGGGAGTTTTTGTCAAGGACAAGTGGGATAAGCACCGATACCTCTGCACTAAAAGGGAGAAAGAGGAAGTGAAGATGTGAGAGAAAGTGAAGAGGGAGAGATGTGTCGTCTATTGTGAGAAAGAGGAAAGGGGGAAGCGGTTGTGAGAGAGAAAGGGAAAGCTCCTTCCAGAATAAAGTAGGGGGAAGCTGCAGAATATTAAAAAAAAAAAAAAAAAATCTAATGCTGAAGATATTTTTATAATTTAAAAATGAATTAAAAATAATAAAAAATTTAAGAGTTTTAAATTTTTTTATTTTAGTCCGATATTACACCAAACGCTTCACTAAGTTAGTCCAGCTTAATCTTTGAAGCTAGTCCAGTCCGAGATAGTCCGGTGCAACAAATGCACCCTAAGAGTGTGTATGTTTCCTTTCACTAGCCCTCACTGAATTGGACTGGACTAGACTAATAGTTAGTCCAGTCCCATGTTTGTTACTTCACTGGAGTAGCTTTAGTGGGAGTAAGCTGGACTCGTCTCGACTAAGGACAATGCTAGACGGTCTTAGCGAGAGACGTCGCGAACCATGGGACTAGCTAATCCCTTTGATCGCTTTCTGCACGCGTCCTTTACTCTCCTCTCTGCTCGCGTCCTTTACTCTCCTCTCTGCCCGCGTTCTCTCCCTCTCTCCTCGTCCCCAACCCTAAATCATGAACAAAGACCTCGATTCAAACTTCAATCGGAGAACTCACGAGCTTCATCGTCCAATTCACCTCTGCTTAGACCAAGATCATTGGTCGCGCCCTCCGATTGGGCTCCTTCCTCCTAGACCTCAATTTTCGACGGCAAGGACTTCGGGCTCCGTCCTCCTTGACCTCTTCCACTGCTACCTTTGCTCCGCTTTGCCCCTCACATCTCCTTCTTCCCTGCTTCCCACAACCAGAAAACCCATAAAAATTAAACCCAGAAAACCCAAAAAAATTGAGCCTAGAAAACCCAGAAAAGGGAAAAGGGAAAGAGACAGTGGCACAAATAAAATGGTAGAGAAAAAGGAGAGGGGAGGGATGCAGTGGGTGGACAAAAAAATGAGAAAGGAAGATGAATGGTAGAGAAAGAAGAGAGGGGACGGATGCAATGGGTGGACAAAAAAAATGAGAGATGAAGATGGTTCTAGAAGGGAAGATGAAATGGCAGAGAAAGATGAGAGAAGAGGGATGCAGCGGGTGGATAGAAAAATGAGAGAAGAAGATGATTCTAGAAAGGAAGATGATAAATTAATAATAAAATATTAGTATATATAGATTAAATTAATGATAAAATATTGTAAATATAAATTTAATAATATAATATATGAGTCCTGCTTTTTAGTCCGACACAGCATCAAACGCTTCACTAAATCAGTCAAGCTTAGTCTATTCTAAGCTAATCCAGCTTAGTCCCTAAAGCTAATCCAGTCTGAGATAGTTAGGTGCAACAAACGCACCCTAAAGGTTTAATCCAAAGAGAATCTACCTAATAATGTCACTTGTCATTACAAATTAGCAAAATATGATGGTAGCCAATATCAATATGGATTGAAGATAGGCCCGATTCAGTCATATGACTTGAAATCAATACAGATAAAATGTGTGCACCAATTGTGATACTAAAAATTTGGTAACTATTTAAAACAGGACTAATCAATCATATTCATTTAAAAACTAAAATTTTAATACCATTAATTGAACAATTAAACGATTTATAATTTGATTGAATTTTGTGCAGAGTTAATATGTAAAAATGACCTAAAAGTTAGAGAGGTTTTTTTTATCAAACATACCGTGCAAAATGAAAAGGAGAGCTAAGAAGGGCAAAGTGAAAAAGTTGCTAAGATCCCTTCCTTCGCTCTTCGTTTAGTTTTGAAGTAAGATAAATCTCCTTTGTAAAGATGTTAATGAATGCATAATGGTTTCCTAATTACTAAGAGAAGGAAACCAACTAAACCAAACTAGATTGACTACACAGATGCATTTGGTACGATTATTCTATTAGTTTATTATTCAGTCTGCAGTTTGAATCCTAACCCGAACCAACCGCACCTTGCCCAGCCCTAAAAATGTATTTATCAATTTTTGGTATATGAGTAATGAGAGAGAGGAGAGGAAACAGACAATCAGTAGATTCAGTAGCTTAAATTTATGTACATATCAACAAAGTTGTGAAAAGACTTATGCACTATCAAATAAGAGTTGCTGCAAATGTTTTATGGCTATTGCATGTATGGTCACCCCGCATACTCGAAGGTTCTCCGAGACTATACAAGTTCATGTCCACAAAAAAATTGCCATCGGGGGTGGCACCAACTGGCTCCCCATCCTCAACCAAAATCAAATCACAGCCCTTAGCGCCAATAGGGAGCACATCATCACTTTCCTTGACAGAAAGGGCTTCAATCACTGATTTCGAAAACTCAGCTAAAAGGGCTTCATATAATATAATATATGAGTCCTTCTTTCTCAGGTATTCGAACTGGTCTCTGGTGTAACACTCCACCCCCATTTTTATTTAAAAATGGATTTTTAATTCTTAATTGGTGTGCTTAAGGGGTCCACCTTTTGTTTTTGTGTCCCCTATTCCCGTCACTCTTCCATCTCTCTCCTTGTCCTTCTTCCCTATCCCTTATACTTCATTTTTTTTATTTCTTTCAACTCTCTGCACTCTCCCGTATCTCTCGAAACCCTCTCACCCCACGACCCGCAACCGTGTTCACTGTTCATCCATCACCACACCACCCTCCCTGGCGTCAACAGTGTCGTCATCATCATCATCATCATCCTGCCGTCTCTCTCTCTATCTCTTGTCGCATGCGAAGAACAGCGAAACCCAGGAGCATTCCGGCGATATTTTCTTATTGTTCCGGTTAGGTAAGCCTTGGTTTTCTCTCTAATCTTTTTAGAGGAGGTGTGGATGAGTTTTAATGAGTTTTATTTCATCATTTCCAAGGTTTTTAGAGCAAGATCAACTCGGGAGAAAACTCACCCAACTCCGGCGAGCCCGTGAATGTCGAGGAGCTTTTCGTCTATCTTAGGTTGTTCCACGGCGAACCAAAGGTATAAAAACACTCCTCTCGTCTAGTACTTCATTTTGATACCTAGATCGGAGCCTAAGGTATACGTTTGCAGTCGGTCAGAGTTGTAGAAGCTCCGGCGTTCTTCTCCGTTTGTTTCCGTTAGCATGCAGGCCGTTTAGGACACCCACGGGCCTTGGGCCCGTAGACCAAACCCAACCCATTCTGTCTTTTAAATTAATTTGTTATTTATTTTAATGACCCAAAGGGCCTTGGGCCGTTTTTATTTAGAAATGGCTTAAAGCCCGACCCCGTGTGTGAGGCCTTTGGGCTGTGCAATGCGTGAGTATGTGCGTGTGTATGTGGACTATGTGTGTGTGTGTGCATGCCGTGCATGCGTATGCATGCTGTGCGTGTGTGTGTGTGTATGTGTGCCTGTGTGAGTGTGTGCACGTGTGTGTATGTTTGTGTGGGTTTGGGTTTAAGGCCCAAACCACCCCTTTTCACCTTAACCCTTTTTAACCAAAAATCTTAGGACCCGAAAACCCAAAATCTCTCCTAGGCCAATTTCAATGTTCCTAATCTGTTTTTGGCGTCCATTTCCTGGGATTCTATCGTTTGGGCATAGTTTGATAAATTGTACATTTTTGTGCTTAGGTGAACTTGCTAGTGAGGATTTCCTTAATCCTTTTCCGCACAACTCTGCTGCTACGGAGTATTTGTGAGTGGAGCCTTTCTAAAATTACATGATTTCATAGTTTAACTGCATAAATGAAAAGCATGCCTTACGAGTTTATGGATTGATTTTATGTTAAGCATGTTTATTGAAATGTTGATTTTCGTCTCGTTACTTTGTAAGGAATTAATTGTTGGCTTATATTGAGCCATATTTTAATATATCGTATTTTCTATAAAAACCATGAACTGGTAGACTATTTGATGGATAACGATAGGATGCTAGAACATGTTTTAGAAACCCCTCTTTATAGTATAGACGATGGATGCCTTTATATTATGAAGTGGTTATTTTTTAGAGGCGTAACTATTTGTGCGTACCTAGAGGACACTATGCTGCCTGGGATGAGGATCTGGTGTTGGCAGTTAGGCAAGGAGAAATAATCCCTAGCTACGGGCCGAGGGACACGGAGCAGGCATTGGGCCGGGAGTTGGTAATCTCTGGCTACGGGCGCAGAGACCACGGTGCTGGCATAGGGCCGAGAGTTATATTTATTCAGTGATCTTACTAGCAGCACACCGCGCTTACGAGACGATCTGTGAGACGATTGATATTTTGATTTCTGCGATGTTTTTTCGCAACATGTCTTTTGAGATGTTTTTGGCATGCTAGGGTTTTCAGTAAACCTATCACATATTATGCTAGTGGTTTTCTTTATATAAACTGTCGGGGTTAGTATCTTGATAACTGTTTTATTATTATTATATATATAAACTTGGTCCACTCACCTTTGTTTTGCGCTCCCATTCAGGTCTTAGAATTGAGGTATACAATCCCAGCGTCAAGGCACTTCAACATTAGCATCTTCGAGCCGTCCCGGTGTAGGACCCACTCCTTTATTCATTCAATTTTATATTATTTCTTTTAGTGTTCTAATTAGCTGTATGCTCTGAACACGTTCCTAAGTTGTTAATTCATTGTATTTCAATTCATAACCCTTATTTATTTCGCATTCTTAGCTTTTGTATCCATTAATGGCTTTCGTCACCCTCGGGTGTCGGCCAGCACGTGTCTATCCTGGTATTCAAACAATATCAGGGTCGGGGTGTGTCATCTGGCCAATGCTTTGGTAAGAATGTTTGCAACTTGCTCCTCAGTGTTGTAGTACAGTAGATCAATTTCCCCATCTGTAATGCATCTCGAATGAAATGATATCGTCTGTTTATATGCCTTGTCTTATGATAATGCACAAGATTCTTGGTTATGGCTATAACAGATGTATTATCACATAGAATTGTTGTAGGCTCAACCTGTTCTTCACCAAAATCTGAGAGAACAAATCTCAACCAGATTGCTTGTGCAGTGGCTTCCGCTGTACTGACTTATTTAGCCTCTGCAGTGGATAGTGCAACACTGCTTTGCTTGATTGATGCCCATGAAAATACACTTGAACCAAGGTTAAATGCATATCCAAATGTGCTTTTCATGTCATCCTCACTCGCTGACCAATTATTATCACAGTAGCTAATAAGCATTGCTTCCTTCCCTTTCTCATATGCTATACCATAATCAATTGAGCCTTGAATAAATCATATGCTATACTCTCTTGGTAGTTCCCATATGTTTTCTGGTAGGACCATGCATAAATCTAGCTAACAAACTTGCTGCAAACATGATGTTTGGCCTTGTAACAGTCAAATATAGCAGACTCCAAACTATCTATCTATATAGATTTTCATCAGCTTGTTCATTTCCATCCATCTTAGATAGTTTTTCATTCACTGCAAGAAGGGTAGCAACTAATTTACAATCTTTGAAACCAAACTTATCTAGCAGTGTCTTTGCATACTTCTTCTGGTGCAAGAAGATGTAAGAATCAGTTTGTATCACACCTAAACCCAAGAAATGATGTAACAACCTGAGATCAGTCATTTCATACTGTCTTATCATCTCAGTATTGAACTTCATCATCAATTCTTGTGAACTCCCAGTGTAGATGATATCATCCACATATAGAGAAACAATGAGTACTCTACTTTCAACAGTCTTCACATATAATGTTGCTTCACTTGGACTTCTTTGAAAACCAACATTAGTGAAATATGAGTTGATTTCTTCATACCAAGCTCTTGGAGCTTGCTTAAGACGATATAATGCCTTCTTGAGTGTGTAAACTCTATCCTCCTTATTCTTAATCACAAATCCAGGGGGTTGATCAACATATACCTCTTCATGCAACTCTACATTAAAAAATGTTGACTTCACATCTAATTGAAATAATCTCCACCCTTTATGTGCAACCAATGCAACCAGTGTTCTAATTGTGTCAAGCCTAGCAACTGGTGCAAAGGTTTATTCCAGGCTTTTAAGAGTAAACCTTTGCAACCAATCTTGCTTTGTTTTTCTGCACTGAGCCATCGAGGTTCAACTTGGTTTTGTAAACCCATTTGACACGAATTACTGGCTTATCAGATGCTCTACTAACCAACTCCCAAGTATTGTTCTTCTCTATCATTGCAATTTCATTCTCCATTGTTTTCTGCTATGATTCATCTTTGGCAGCTTCTTCAAATGTTTCAGCCTCAATGATACACATATTGCATCTTTCATACACTTATGCAATGCTTTTATATTTTAGTGGAGAGTGATTGAAATCCTGTGGACCTGAACTTTCACTATGTCATGCAACACCAATTCCATCATGTGCTTCTTCAATATTTTCTGGTGTCTCATTATCACCTTCTGTAATCTCAGCTTGAGTCAAACTTAATTCACTAGTCTCATTTTCTTTCTTAGTAAGTATATCAGTAAGTGGAACTAAAACACTACATTCTTTTTGTGCACTCCAATCCCAACTTGCTTCCTCATTGAACACTACATCTCCAGAAATGACAACTTTTTGATTCAATGTTATATAGTTTGTAGCCTTTCTCACAACTTTTATACCCCAGAAATACACATCTTGTGCTAGACAAATCAAACTTTTGTCTCTGTTGTTCTGGAATATATGCATAGCACAGAGAACTAAACACTCTCAAATGCTTAATTCCTGGCTTTCTTCCACTATAGGCTTCAAATGGAGTTTTCTTGTCCAAGGCTTTAGTTGGACACCTGTTTAAGACATATACTGCAGTGTTCACTGCTTCAACCCAAAACTCCAGTGGTATCTTCTTCTTAAACATCATACACTTAGCCATCTCCACAATGATCATGTTCTTCCTTTCAGCCACTCTATTATGTTGTGGTGAGTATGCCACAGCAAGCTGTCTTTCTATTCCCATTTGTTCACAAAACTTGTTAAACTCCATAGATGTATACTCTCATCCTCTGTCACTTCTTAGTTTCTTCAACTTATACCCACATTGCAATTCAACAGTAGCCTTAAACTTCTTAAAGACATTGAACACCTCATATTTGTATCTTAAGAAGTAAACCCAACACATCTTAGTGCAATCATCTATGAAGGTGAGGAAGTACCTATTTCCAGCCTTTGTAACAGTTTGCATTGGTCCACAAACATCAATGTGTACCAATTCCAGCGGAATAGTGGCCCTACTTGTTGTCTCTCTTGGAAAAGAATCTCTGCATTGTTTCCCAAGAATGCACCCCTCACACACTTCATTGGTGTTCTTGATTTCTGGCAATCCAAGTACCATTTCTTTCTCATGTAGCAACTTCAAACTATTGACATTCAGATGTCATTCTCTTATGCCAGATCAAGGTTGACTTACTCAAACTTGCCCTTAATGCAAAATGTAAATTTGTTTGAAGTTTCAAAGGAAAACTTCTGTTTCCTTTCACTGGCACCTTAGCAACTAGATTAAAGAGAGCAGTCATCATAAATTCCAACCTTATTATCTCCAAAAATCAAAAAGTATCCATGCTCCATCATCTGCTCTACACTTAGTAGATTCTCCTTAAGACCAGAGACAAGCATTACTTCTTTGATATACCTCATTCCCATCTTAGTGTCCATCACCAGACTTCATTTTCCAATAACTTCAACCAATTACCCTATCCCCATTTCTACTTTTGCAATTATGCTTTTGTCAATATCAACTAGTACATCTTCTCTACTAGTCATGTGGTTACTACAACCGCTGTCCACATACCACACATACCATACATCTTCAATAAACTTCTTGTCAACCGCATTATTTGCATGGAACATGGTTGGTGTAGGAAGGACTTGAGTTGCAAAGTTTAGCTGCTGAACATTTTTCTTGTTGTTGCAGTCCCTTGCAATATGCCATATTTTCCCATAACTGTGACACTTAGGTTTGCCTTTAAGAAAACATTCTCCATAATGGTACTTATCACAGTGCCTGCAAGGGTTTCTTCCACCTTCTACAGCTGCAATTTGCTTCCCAGATTGGTAAGTAGGCTTTTGATCCCACTTTTTAAATTTTGGTTTCCAATTCTTCTGGTATCCATGGCCTTGATTTCCAAAAGAATTGGCAGGTTTAGAATTCACGTTTAGACTTGCAAATGCTCTCTCAATCTTGTTCTCATTATGTCTCTCCAATCTTTGTGCAAAACTTTTCAATGAGGCAACCACCTCTTGAACCTCAATCACATATATATCCCTTGAGTGTTCAATCACAGAGCATATAGGATCATATGCAGAAGGTAAACTAATCAACATTTTTCTGCATAATTCTCTCTCTAGACAATTCCTCTCCATAACTTCTTATTTGATTTATCAGATCAAACAATTGTGTAAGATGAATAGGCAAAGACTCATCATCTCTCATTCTGGTATGTTCGAATTCTCTACGAATACCTTGTAATTTGACACTTCTAACATGTTTGTTGCCAAGGAATTCTTGTATCGAGATATCCCAAGCTCCCTTAGAGTTTCTTCATGAGAGATCCAAGGGAAAATCTCATCGGAAACTGCTCCTTGAATCAGCCCCAACGCCTTGGCATCTTTCATAAGCTTCTCTGTGAGAGTTGCAGCATCACTCGATTCCTCCTTCTCCTTCTTCTTTGCATCAGATTCATCAGCTCCCTTCGAATCTGAGCACTCTACTCCTTTCTCAACAACTCCCATAATCCATGAGACTTGAAGATAGTCTTCATCCTTACGCTCCAGAACTCATAATTCTCGCCATTGAAGATCGGTGCTCTCCACTCACCACCTCCAGACCCTGCCATGTTAGACACAGATCTCACAAGCAATTCCTTCAAATTCCTTCACAGATTTAATCGCCCAATGTTAAGCGACCAAACCAGGCTCTGAGGCCATGTTAGAATCTAGAGACTATGATCTCTATTGTAAGGAATGAATTGAAAATAAAGATGAAGGTTTGTGGAGAAATCTCAGAGAGTTGCAGAAAGAATATTCACAAAAGGATACTTTCATTCATCTTTTTTCACTCAGTACACAAGACATGGGCGAGAGTAATACCGTTGGGAAGAGAGAGGGATTCTCTCTCACAAAGTTCAATCTCCACCATTCATGTAATATATCCTATAAGATAGCTACAAGTGGCAATACACATTACTAACACTAAGATTACATCTCAGCTGTCCAATTAGAATATAATCCAATAGCACATTTAAACTTGAAATACTAAGACTTAAACTAATATTTCTCTAGCACAAAAACTTATATTCCAACATTTATGTTCTCTGTCGCATCAGTTTCACCAAGGCACATGGAAGAATCGGTGCCTACTTCATGTTCCTCTCTTGTCGATCCCTTTCTCTCAACGCTACCGTCTTCTTCAATTAAAAAATCAGGAGCTTTACCCGAAAGAGTTTGAGCATGTTTCTCTGGCTGGGTTGAAGTCAAAGACATGCCCGCTAGTGCAGATGCTAAAGCATCATCTATTGTCCAAGCAGGCCTTGGTTTTTCTGATGAACCTATCACAACATCTGATCCGTGATCTTCTTCGTCCTCGTCATCATCACCATTTAAAAATTCAGGAGCAGTTACTACCAGACTTGGAAGCAAATGGGTGGAATTTACCGAAGCAGACATTTCATAAGCTGTGGTCCGGGGTGCATCTGGTTGAATGTCCTTCTCACCTGATTCAAATGCCTCACAACGGTGATAATCATTTCCACTATTATAGCAAGAGTTAGACTCAGACTCATTGCATGAGAAAGAAGAAGCATAGAATCTTGCGCATGTTGGCAATTCAGAATTCTGTGATTTGTTCGCCAGTACTTCAAGTTGCTGCTCTACCCTTTCAAGCCTTGCCTCAATGCTGCTTATCGGTTTTAGCATCTTTTCTTCAAACCTCAAAAACAGATCCTCAATTCTGCCCATTCGAGAATAAAGCTGGTCCACGGCGCTTTCAACTCTTGACGGGATACATACCCGGGCAGTACTAGTACTAGCCTTATTAAAATCTGGAATCTTTACTTCTTGGTGGTCAGGTATGCTGGCTTTTCCTTGTTCCTGAATCTTAGTTGCAACACTGGTAGAATCGGTTTCTTTTGACACAGTCGCTAGAGAGTTCTGTTTTCCCCATGTATCAGAAATTGGCTTGTCCTGTGTTCGGTTAGCACCCCTTGTTTTACAGAATTGCAAAAGGGTAGGCACAAGCATGGCCATGAGAGAACTCCCAGCTGAGTTTTCCACCGCACTAGCTTGGTTCTCTGAATCAGACGAGTCCACAGGATCAGCGAACACATTAACCTCACCAACACATACACAATCTTTCCTCTCAAGCGACAGTAGATGAAGTGTGAGGGATACACAAGGACTTGCATCACTAATCTGTGCTGTAGATTCATAAAAATCCTGATACACAAGGACTTGATCAGCAAGAACCATACAAAGATATTAACTAGACGGGAAAAAAAGAAGCGAAAGAAAAACAAAAGTGGGAGGGGGTTCACTGGAATTAATATACATGGAGAACTAAGCAACATACCTGTGCAGATCCCAACTTCAATTGCGATGAATTGATTTTTTTATCAAGCACATTAGAATCTAAGACTTTCACTTCAACACAGTCATCTTCACTGTTGTTCGGGCTATTTCCATTTCTTGACTTAGCTTCGGATGGGTCCTTAAGCGACTCATTTGAATTTGCAGGACAAACTTTATCATTATCACCTGTGTGAAGCACTTGTTCATCTCGGGCAGCAACGCCACGGCGAACAGTGCAGAGATGTTCATTGCCACTCTGCATATCAGGTGCACAGTTTATCGTATATACTCGGGCAGTACTTCGATCACAAACCTGCTGGATCTCATGTTTTTGTGTGAAATTAACTGCAGTGGAAATCGTTGTTGGTCAAATGCACTTTAGATACCCAACTCTTAACAGAACCCTTAGTAACACTTTGAGCTCCAACAGATATTACTTCTACTTTTAGCAACCAAGTGTCGTTTTTCGTAAATATTCGTAGTTGAACACACTGCAAAATCCTGTTTTTATCCTCGTTTTCGAGTACAAGATTGCCCCCTCCGATGCATGGACATGGTGGTATCTCCTCATATCCCATGTCCTGTCGTATATCTTGTGGATTAAGGTATCCCCGTGTCCATGCATCGTAGATTACCCCTCTATTTAGATTCGTTTTCATCTAAAATTTGGCAATAATCCTAATCCTAATCAACTGCCATTCACAACATGAAAACTTAGTCCCCGAAATTATTAACTTTTAAGTCCTAACGTACAATAATAAATAATACATAAAAGGACCAGGATATATATATATATATATGTAAAACAAGGTGTCAAACCTCAAATTCAATAAAATTTGGGGCCGAAATGTAAAGTTTTCGGAAAAGAGAAGTTGTGGAGCATACTGGTGATCTCGCAAGGGTCCGAATCGGGTGACGGAGGGTGCAGAATAAGAGTGGATGTAGGTGTGGAATTCGGAGTGTCGTCGTCGATCGGAGAGGAGGAGGATTCGAAAGAGACGCAATTCGTGAGGGAACCACCTGCAACTGTCCCGGTTGTGGCGGAGGTCCACGAAGTGGTGTCCAGGTTGTCGATCTCGTCGTCGTGTGTTTCCATGGTGTTTTGGTTTGTCTTCTGTCGTGTGATATGTGAAGAGAGAGTTGCTTAATGGAGAAGTAGGAGAAACAAGTGTGAGGTAAAGTCGTACTTTAAAGGAATTTTCTAGCTTTAAGTCCTAACTGAATCGCATTCTTAATCATTAAGAATTTTAGATGTACGTAAAATACGTACAAGATGATGAAACATAAAATATCGAGTAAATTGTAGCAATAGTTTTTCAAATTTAATTAAATTGAAACAATATTTTCTCAATTAAAAATTCATTACCATTAGCTTCAGTTTATCAAAATGTGTAGCTATGGTCATTTTTGTTAAATTCGTCAAAATTCTATCAAAATGAGTTACGTTGAAAGGACTATTGCTACAATTGGGGTAAAGTTGAGGGATCATTGCTCCAATTGAGTTAAAGTCGAATGACCATTTATCCAGTTGGATTAAAGTTGTGGGATCATCAATACAATTTTTCTTATTTGATTTTTCATATTTGCCCTTTGATTAAGCCTTACATGCATGACATGTGACCCATTTAGATGGAAATTCTAAAAGAATTAACGAAAATGATTATAGCTGCACATTTTGGTTAATTGAGGGACCATTGGTAATAGATTTGGTTGATAGATTATTGCTCCAATTTGGTGAAAGTTAAAGGAACATTGTTACAATTTACTCTAAAATATTGGGTTAATTACACTAACACCTCCTGAGGTTTATCGAGTTTTCACAAAACCCCCTCATGTTTTAATTCTCTTTCATATAACCCCTTCAATCAAAATTTTGCTTATAGATTTACTAATTTACCCTTTACTAATTTAATAAAAAAAAACTTTATAATTGTATAAAATAAATTATAAGTCATCACTTAAAAAAAAAAAAAACAAGTAGAACACCATTGGACGAAAACAAACTAAGAAAAAAATTTAATTAATTCTTTGAAAATAATAGTTTATTAAAAAATAGATGATCATAAAGCAAACAGCCATTCAACTTAATTTTGGAGGGGATAAATAATTTTTTTTTTTCATTATTAGGGTTCATAAAGATGACTTTGGAATTGCCTAATCTCAATGGACCAAAAATTAGGGCAAAATTGAGCCAAAAAAAAAAAACCCAGCAAATTGAGTTGTCCTTTAGGGTGCCAGAAAAAAACCATGGACCAGAAGTTGCGTATCGAAAATTTTAAACAGAGGAAGAAGAAAGAGATGGTCTTCTTCTTTGAAAAAATTTCAGTATTACTTTAAAAATAATATTTTATTAAGAAATAGACGACAATCGAATCTATCATTGTCCATTGTGTCATCCTGTGGGATTGGATTTGGTTCATTAGGGTTTTTTGTTTGGAAGAAACGAGAAGTTTAGAGTGATTATAAGAGAGGTTACATGTCCCCGCGAATACTGCCAGTTCAATTTGTTCGATCTTATGACTTCAGCTACTTCATTGATCTTGTACAGTGTTTTTTTTTTTCACGTCGTCGATGCCGGTGTGTCAACCACATAATATTTGCAGGACTAATATTTTCTTAATTATTATTGCTAATCTCGATTTTCTTTGTGTAAAATTATAAATTTTTTACACAATGTCGGAGATGGAGAGATCCTTTTTTTGTTTTGTTCAAAAGTTGAATGGGTGGTGGTGATGGAGAAGGGAGGAGATGGGGTGGGAGGGAAAGAAGAAGATGAACACTTTTTTTTAATAAAATATTATTTTTAAAGTAATTAATAAATTTCTTTTCTTAATTTGTTTTTGTCAACATGGTCTTCTTCTTGTCCTTTTTAAAGTGTTTAATGACTTATAATTTATTTTATACAATTATAAAGTTTTTCTATTAGTTTTAAGTAATTAATAAGGGTAAATTAGTAAATTTATAAGGAAAATTTTGACTGAAGGGGTTATATGAAAGGGAATTAAAACCTGAGGGAGTGTTTGTGTAATGTCTCAAATGTGAGAGGGTTTTGTGAAAACTCGATAAACCTCAAGGGATGTTAGTAGAATCAACCCCTAAAATATTTTAAACAAAACTAAAAAGAATAAAAGTTACAAGTGAAAAATAAGATGTAATTGAACAAACTGTCACACTAGTGAATTTGTGGCAAAAAGCTAGTTTCTAATAATGTGTTTCCTACTTCCCCACAGGGCCACCCCTTTTAACAGTTTTTCTTTCAATTTTTATTTTGGAAATATTGTGAAGTCATTAGTTAATCATTTATGTTTTAAACTCATCTAATTCGTCCTTTATATTGACTTACTCATTACAGTTGCTCTTACCATCTGATGTTGTTACCGCAGTTATTTTGTTAATTGGATGATTTGTCATATGGGCCCACAAAGCCAATAATATTGTCCCACGCTGGAAAGGTTCTTGTGCACGTACGGAACTAGAGTTTGGTGGGTGTGAGGGAGGGGATGTAGTGGGCCTCAAAATCAGGGGGAGGATGTCGTGTTTTATGTGTCTTTGGTCGGAGAAATTACGTTGTCCAGCTTCCGAATCATAGAATTTCTTCTCACATTGGTTTACAAAGAGATAATGATTCATGAGAAATAAGATTAAAATGTTCATGCTACACTTGCCCAAAGTCACATTTACTATCACTATTTTGCCAACAATTACCACGTGACACTTCAACCACATCGTTGACGTCACCGATTTATACGACCACTTTATCATGATCATAATAACCATTTCAAATGATAAAAAAAAAAAAAAAAATTAAAAATAACAATGTATATTGAGGAATTAGTCATTAAAATATTCATGACAATTAATAGGACTCTATTTAAATCCATGATAAAAGTTTCATAAACTCCATTAAATTTAATGTAGAATTTAATCAAAATCCACATGGATTCTATGGAAATCAAGTAAACTCCCTTAAAATCCATGTATTTATAACTCTATGGAAATTTATTAAACTCTGTATAAAATACACCCCTTACTTTATCCCTCGTAGTATGTCAAAAGTAAGATATTCATACACCCATTTTTATTTTCAGACACTCTTGTTAAATTTTGACCATTGATATTCTACAATTCATCTGATCCGACGATCAAAATTCGAGAAGTTTGTGAAAAATAAAAATGAGTGTGTAGATAACATTACCCTAAAAGTATCCATGAACTCATTCATTAACTTTCCGATAGAAAATATTCAGACTAATCACAACCTAACTGCAGCATGAAAAATAAATTTTTCTATAAAAGCAATCTTCATTTACAGGATGTCCCCCAGATCCAGAGCTCAGAAATTTTTACAGTCTCATTAATTAGTTGAACCATGCAAGCACTGTGTGCCTCTCAAAAGGTCGATCAAAATGCAAGCGTACTTATCTTGTCCTTGCTCCAAATTTCATCGTCAAATCTATACCACCTGAACACATCTTCATCAGCAGCTACCCCATCCTCACACATATCACATATCAATGTTGGACACAGAAGAAACTTACTGGAGCCATGAAGCTTCTACAGTGATTGACTCGCCAAGTTGTTCGCATATATAAGAGTAGCCGGGATGCTCAGAGTCCTCTATAAAGGTACAGTGAGCGATATTTATCACTTCCAAATCCTCCATCCTACTCAGAAATTAGCTCATTAATTATTTGAACCATGCAAGCATGTGTGCCCCTCATATTGTCTATCAATATGAAAGCGAACTTATCTTGTGTCCTTGCGCCAAATTTCTTCGTCAAATCCAACCACCTGAACACATCTTTATCAGCAGTTAGTTCATCCTCAGACATATCACACATCAGTGTTGGACACAGAAGAAACTTCTGCAACCACGAGGCTTGTGCCGTGATTGACTCGCCAAGTTGTTCGCATATATAAGAGTAGTCGGGATGCTCAGAGTCCTCTCTAAAGATATATATAGAGTGAACCGTTTACCCGTTAGACTTAACACCTTAAGCTTTTGGGTGTAGGCAACAACAGCCCTTGCGCATACTTCCTGAAACTCAAAAGGGCACATAACTTTTGTAGTAGCTGCCAACCAGCTCCATGATTTGATCAAAACATACAATCGGGTTCCAGCCATTGTAATCGGGTTCCAGGTTGGTAAGCTTTTTGAGGCCAAGGGTTCCTTTGGCTGCATCACGATGGAGCTCTCTCGTGCTTTGTTCTCTCATGACACTCATTCCTACAATGTATAAGTGTTTCTAAGGTTTACGTGCGCAAAATGAGTGTGAAGAATGTATGATGTACTTCATGTATTATGGTGAAGGTTTGTGAGGCATTTTATAGAAAACTTGAGTGTTAAAGTTGGTGTTCGTAAAGAAGTTGGTTTAGTCACAGACAAAATGTTCACGTGAAATGACATAGAAGGTGTTCATCAGTTTCACGTGAAATGACAAAAGGAAATTACACATGCATATATCAGTTACAGAAATTTCACGTGAAATGACAGACAAAATGTTCACTGGTTTCACGTAAAATGACAAAGAAAATTATACATGCATATATCAATTACAAAAGTTTAACGTGAAATGACAAACAGTGTTCATTGGTTTCACATGAAATGATAGAGGAATTTGCTCATGCATATATCAGTTACTAAAGCTTCACGTGAAAATTACACATGCATATATCAGTTACAGAAGTTTTACATGAAATGACAAACAAAGTTTTCACCGGTTTCACGTGAAATGACAGAGGAAATTATACATGCATATATATCAGTTACAGAAGTTTCACGTGAAATGACATAGGATTACACATTCATATATGAGTTACGAAAGCTTCATGTGAAAGTTACACATGCATATATCAGTTACAGAAATTTCACGTGAAATAACAGACAAAGTTTTTACCGATATCACGTGAAACAACAGACAAAATTTTATCCGGTTTCACATGAAATTACATACGCATATATCAACTACAAAAGTTTCGGGTGATAATTATTAATATGGTAATTAATCTACATGAATATGACAACGCATTCATTTTTAAAATAGTGAATATGGCCAGTTTTAAAAAAACCTGGATGCCTTCCCAGATCTCCACGAAAAAAAAAGTATGGGTGTAAATAGCGAACAAAATTTATAATGGCCTCTAATTTAATTTTTTAATTAGTCCTTTTTTTTTAGAACTCCAAATGCACAGATTCGGTCCTATCAAAATATAATGGTTTCAAGTTTTAATTTTCAGTTATTACGAACATTAAACGCATAAGTTTGGCTCAATTACTCTTATTTACTTATGAACTCAAAATTCACACATTTCATCGTTTTGAAACATATTGGCCTCATGTTTTAATGTTTTCATTGCTCTTTTTCCTTGTGAGCTCAAACCATAAATATTCGTCCTTACCAAAAAATAACGGCCTTGATTTTTAACTTTTTTATACTCTTTTTTCTTATAAACTCAAAATTCAAATATTTTGTCTTAACAAAACAATTATGGCCTCGAAAATTTTTTTTTTTTATAATTCTTTTTCCTTATAAACTCAAGCACAGATTCGGTCATATCAAAACATATTTTCTTAGATTTTAAGTACTCTTTGTTCTTAAGAAATCATAACGCATATATTTGTTCTTATCAAAAGTTCAGAACATAGTTACTTCTAATTTTTTGGTTACTCTTTTTCTTATGAATTCAAAAGCCATAGATTTACTGTTATCGAAACATTGCCTCCCTTTCTTGGCATCTTTCTTTAGTCGAATCTGTATTCTTTGTGGCGAAGTCGTACCCTCTAACAAAATGTATAGATTTGGATGAAGAAAACGAGAACTTCATCACCCCTCCTAAAAAAACTAAAGGTTAGTGGTGAAGATGGTTCAAACTTCAAACCTTATATTTCTTTGGCTCAAAATAAAATTTCAGTTTCAGAACGTGGCTCTTGAAACGAATCAAAACGCCATGGTCAAAAATTGTGATGTCCGATTCAAAATTGATTAGTTAAAAAAAAAGCTTTTTGATAAGCTCACTTTGAAGAGTCTCAAATTGATAGAGCCTAAGTTGATGAAAAACTAAAAAGGCGACAAAATTTTCTTGAACGCTATTTAATTTTCGAAGAGACTCGATTTCCATGATTGAATGTACTTCAATGTACCCCTGGTTTTCAGCGTTAACTTTCCAATACGAAAATTCAAAATAAAAGCGTCCATGAGACATTCCAATTCGTGTATTGGTGGAGGACTGAGGAGTATGCAAGGGGTGATTTTAGAGCATGCCCAACTTCTGCCCAACCACCAACTGGGCGTAGGCGGGCGTCATCACCATGGAACCATGGTTTGATGTGAGTCTAACGTACAAGTATTTTGATCCATTTGTTTAGATCAAAATTTATTTAGATTTAGGTTTTATATCATTGTTGTTTAGAGTGTTTAAACGTGAATTATAAGATATTTTGCACTAAAAAAATACATTTTGTAGAATATGAAGACAACAATTTGGTGTTATGACAAGGAAAGACTCTCTCTCCTCAGTCCTCCACCAATACTGAAAAATATATTTATGTAATTAACAAAACAAAAAAGACTCTCCTGTCTTAAGAGCAGTTCCACCGGGGAACTCATAGGCCAGCACCCAGCCAAAAAACCAGCCCGGCACCAAGGCTATCCACTACAGCCTAGCATTTTGACTGGCACCCAACCCAAGCCAGGCAAGAGACCGGCCTAAAATCAACAGACCCACATGCCAAGCCATCTGACTTCAACCGGGCCATCAACCTCCCGCACGATCAACGCATCGCAGAGAGATCTTGGTGCAGAGCTCCTCTAAGCTGAGGTTGAAGAAGGCCAATTTGCAGGCGGAGCAAAGGGCGGCGGGGATGGGGGTTTGGGGGCCTTCGACGCCCTCCTCGAGGCTGAGGTTCAGAGAGAGAGAGAGAGAGAGAGAGAGAGAGAAATAGATCCCTTCCACTGTGTTCTTCCCATATCCCTTCATCTTGTTAATGGGTTTCTTTCTTCTGCACATTGGAGGGGAGCGGTGGGGGAGCTTCTGAGGCAGAGACAGGGGAGGGGAGCTGAGATGCGTTTGTTAAAAATTAAATTATTATTTTATAATAATAATTAATAATATTTTAATAAAATTGACTAGGCTATTTGGTTTTAGGGGTGGAGATGCTTTGACCTATTACTGTACACTAAAGTCTATTAATGTTCACTTGAGTGGATAAATGAGCTGGGTGCTAGTGCAAAGTCTTTAGGGGTGGAATTGCTCTAAGAGACGATTGGTATAGTACGGCCCCAACTCTCTTAGATGGGGAATGGTATCATCATACCGTTCGCTCCCTGTTCTAATTTTTTTTTTCTTTTATCTTTTTTCCTTTGAGGTTTTTTTAGGGACCACCACGGCTTCTCTCTTCTCGAGAAACCATATATCCCTTATCAGGATAGGCACAACTATCTTTCGAGCACATGTTTAGGTTTGGCCTACATAGAAAAACAAAATGGAGCACCTAACAACGTATCTTCATAGATCAAGAACTACAAGATCGCCCCTTTCTTACGTTACTTTATTTGACTTCGTTCTTTTCTTGTTTTCTGTTTTTTGGGGTGTTTTCTACAAAAGTATATATTATATTTATGTATAGTATATTTGTGACATCCCACATCACCCAGGGGAGTGATCCTTATATGCATATTCCTATTCCTACCTAGCACGAAGCCTTTTGGGAGCTCACTGGCTTCGGGTTCCGTAGGAACTCCGAAGTTAAGCGAGAAGGGGGCTAGAGCAATCCCATGATGGGTGACCCACTGGGAAGTTACTCGTGAGTTCCCAAAAACAAAACCGTGAGGGAATGGTAAGCCCAAAGCGGATAATATCGTGTTACGGTGGTGGAGCGGGCCTGGGAAGTGATCCGCCCGGGCTGGGATGTGACAATTGGTATCAGAGCCTAACCCTGGTCACATGTGTGCCGACGAGGACGTCGGTCCCCTAAGGGGGGTGGATTGTGACATCCCACATCACCCAGGGGAGTGATCCTTATATGCACAATTGGTATCAGAGCCTAACCCTGGTCACATGTGTGCCGACGAGGACGTCGGTCCCCTAAGGGGGGTGGATTGTGACATCCCACATCACCCAGGGGAGTGATCCTTATATGCATATTCCCATCCCTACCTAGCACAAGGCCTTTTGGGAGCTCACTGGCTTCGGGTTTCATGGGAACTCCGAAGTTAAGCGAGTAGCGCGCGAGAGCATTCCCAGGATGGGTGACCCACTGGGAAGTTTTCGTGTGAGTTCCCAGAAACAAAACCGTGAGGGCGTGGTTGGGGTTCAAAGCGGAGAATATCGTGTTACGGTGGTGGAGCGGGCCCGGGAAGTGGTCCCCACCGGGCCGGGATGTGACAATATTAATTCTAATTATGTCACATTTCATTCACATATATACATATATGTTTTTTTTTTGTTTTTTTTATTTTTTATATTGAATCTCTTCATAAAAAATGCGTGTAATAGTTAATTTCTATCAATATTCCGTAATTAATATAAACATAATTATAAGGAATAAAACTATATAAGATATGGAAACTCATTTATTCCCACTGTGTTGTCATAAGTTATGCTAGATCTTTCTTCTTCATTTACAAAAGGGGTCCAAGATTGGTTTGTTTTATACATGATACGAACAAGCATTTCTTAATCTATAACTGCTTCAGATTTTGAATTACGTTGAAGATTGAAAAAACGATGCAAAGTTCGGAGACGTCTAATGACCAAGATGAAGCACAATCTGGTGATAGTTCTGAAGAGCTTAAACCATATGCAGTTCTCAAAAATCGTATCCATGATTTACTAGTGGTATATGTTAATTTTCATGGCTCCTCTATTCGCTTTTTATTTTTGTTACGTTAGTTTTTCAAGTTTTATCTATAAAATTAACTCACTTGTTGACACTCTTTTTGAAGTTGGACAGGTGTTGTCGGATCCAAATCAATGAAAACATCTGTGACATTACCAAATAATTGGAACCCAGGATATGGACGCTAAGACATCTCAATATATCATCGGTTCCATTACAGAGACCAAAACAAGAACTTACACTCGCTTTCAAAGCTGGATCTTGTGGATGAGCCTGAAATCTCAAGAGGTGGAGACAGAGAACGCCCGCTGCGACCTACTGGCAAAGTATTGTAGGCATTTCCGGGAGAAACCAAGTTTTTGTTGAATATAGGTCCTGCATCGGGGAATTGAGAAAATAGAATATAATATATTAGTTTATGGTTCCACTCCTAATAACACCAAGACATTTTGTGATGAAATTCACCACCTAACCATAGGTGATTAAGTTGAGACAATATCAATATGGTTAGGAGTGGGCCAGTGACCCGTCTCTTTGAACATCGGACAGTTTTATGCCCACTGCAATTCTGACTGTTATCACATTGTGACTGCAACCCTCAAAACTCAAAACAAAACGAGTCATTAAATCTCAAGTGTTTTTATGCATATTCAGAGAAGGTACAAATCGACGACTATATACTGTCATGAATAGTTATACAGAGAAGCTAAGCCTAACCGTCTTCAATTGCAAAATAACCCTTTTTCCGTCTTTTAGTAAATCCATGAGGAGAAAGTGCTACAATCTTGTGCCTTCGCGAGCTGTAGATAACCAACATCACTGCGATATCAGCAACGCGGAATATATCTCCCCAGCCCTCCGCATCTGTACAGGTGGAAGTTGATTTCTGCACCACACGCTTCATATATTGAAAATATCGCTCCACCACTAGTAAAAGTAGATGATGCAGACCACCTCCAACTTTGAACAACACTTTTAACAAGTTTCTTACAGATGAAGGGACAAGAACACACAAATGTGTGACGTACAGCCCACTGCGCAGAGGAGCAAACGGTTGACAATGACGTCAACATGCAACTGCAACTGGAACATCTTCTTCAGTTTGTAAGTTGTCAGAGTCAACGGGCAATGGACTCTTCTGGAACTTGTTTCTTAGCTGACCACAAGCTGCATCTGCATCCAAGCCCCTTGTTTGACGTGTGCTGACGGTTACTTTATTGTTCTCCAGAGCAGCTGCAAATGCTTGTACCTGCCAAATGAAATTTTTTCAGAAACCACAACAAATCAGGTGAATAAAACAAGAATTAAACTAACAAAAAAAGCGAGAATTGGATCAAGTATAGAGGTGTTTATGCTTGAAAACAAAGTTACATACCGCTTTCTTGGATGGACGTTTATACTCAGAGCCTTCTATTGGATTAAATGGTATCAAGTTCACATGAGAACCTCGTCCCCACTCATGGAGTAGCTCTGCAAGTTCTACTGCATGGTCTACCGCATCATTAACTCCAGCTGCTCAAAACAAAAATCATTGTCAGGTTGTTAAAGTAAGCATACAGGGATCAAAAGAGACGAACATAATTTTTCTAGATCTTATTTCAGTACCTAAGAGTGCATACTCAAAGGAAACCCGTCTACCGGTTTCAGTGAAATAGTCCCTGCAATCCCTCATCAGTGCACTCAGAGGGTATGCCTTTGCACTAGGCACAATTGTTTCCCTCAGCTTCTGGTTAGGAGCATGCAGGCTGATACACAACAATATGAGAAACACTTAGCAAGGATTTAACTTCAGAACGCTTCCTTTTTTCTTTTTTTTTTGTTCTTTTTCTGAACAAGCAGTTCAACAAAATGCTCCAGTAAATACAAATAACTCATTCCCATTTAAAAATAATATACCTGACAGCCAATGTCGACTGAAGTTTGTGAGATGCTAGCCTTTTAATTGTATTTGGAACCCCAACGGTAGAAATTGTGATCATTCTTTGCCCAATTTGAATATCCTGTAGGAAATAAAGTCCAACATAAATAAGTTTCACTCATATCATAATGTTAACAATTTTATAAAATAGCATTCCGCTTTAATACTAGTAGGTTTCAGGTCACAAAGTCAAAGTTCTTGATTCTATATATTAAACATGGAACCAAAGCAGCTATTAAAAAGCACAAGATATAGTTGCAAAGGCACCTTGTTTAGACACTGATGCGCTTCAAGTACCGCCTTCAGGTTCATCATCGGTTCACCCATTCCCATGAACACCACATTAGTCACCCTATGGCTGAAGATTTCCTCTATAACCAAAACCTGGAAATATGATGGTATCCAGAATCACAATAAATATTGAGTTTGCTTATGTATTAGCATACAACAATTGTAAACCTTACATGAAATTTTCAATCATGCCTGTGCACAAATTAGATAAACAAGTGAGCATGCAAAGAGCCCTGGAAGATAAGAGCATGGAAAAGACAGTTAATACCTGCTCAACAATTTCATGCCTCTTGAGGTTTCTTGAAAATCCTCCTTTTCCCGTGGCACAAAAAGAGCAACGAAGAGGGCATCCCACCTGTCTCACGCAAAATAATAAGAAATACCATACGAACTGCATTGTGGTGAACCATGCACAAAACCAACGCTGAAACATAACTGCAGGGAAATTTTATTTCAATGGCTGAATCTCATCTCAGAAAATCACCTGTGATGAAACACACGCTGTAAGGCGCATCACACCTTTCTCGTCTTTAACTGGTATGCCAACAGTTTCAATCAATCTGTTATCCTCCAACTTTATCAATAACTGCAAGAATCAATGGCACAACTTTTAACCGCTAATACGCTAATCCAAAAAATTACTTACTGGCAATCAAACAGCCCCATTTCACAAACAATCATGATCCACGGAAGCCATTCAACTTCACATTGAGTTATAACAAGGATATCCCACAAAATTATCCAGTGGCAGCAACCATCTTCCAAGACATTACCTTGACGGTGCCATCAGCAGCAGTGACGCTCTGGTAAATGGGTGACCTACCAACTTTCCATCCAGCTTCCTCAAGCTCATTTCTGAATGCCAGAGGCACTGCAGCACAAAGCCCCACAATAATTTAGCATTGCCCCCCCAAAACACAAAAAACCCAGAAAAGAAAAAGAAAAGAAAAACCAATCTTTTTCTAGAGAGAGATGGAAAGAGAAATTTACCCTGATTGAATTCCTGAATATCTTTAATCTTTCTTTTGTAAATAAGATGATGGAGCTGCTTCCCTCTGTAGGCTTGCTATAAATACATTTTCAGAAACAGAAATTTAAGTAAATAAATTCAGTAACTTTCATTTCTGCGCAAACAAAAGCATTTTGTGCTTGTTTACCTGACTGAAGTCGATTGCGAGCTGTTGGAGCTCCGGTTCCGACAAGCCGAGTAGGACTTGGGGGTCGGTGCTTTTGGGGGCGGTGGTGGTGGTGGACAGGTTCATGCTCGCCGCTGCCATGGCGCGAGTGCGGGCAGCACGTGCGAGAGGAACGGCGCAGACGCGCTGAATTAGCGACGTTGATGAGGCTGTCATCATTGTGCTGTGCTGGGTTTTTGCTTTGGCGCGAGATGAAGAAGATGAAGCAGAGGAAGTGTGGCTAAAACCTCAGGTTTGTGGTTTACTGATATTGGACTTGATATGGGCTTTAGGCCCAAGTTGGACCAAGCCCATAATTGGGTCGAGAGCCTGAATCAGTCCATAAACATGGTAAAGAGTGGCAACGGGTCGTGTTCGAGTTTATTTATTTATGTTTCGTGTCAGTTGATTAATACGTAAAACAATGTAAGAATTAATAATACAATTAGCGATATAATATTTCTTGAACAACATTAGTCGTGTTTTAATTATGTTATTGTATACACTATACACCTCGAGTTTTGTATATAAGAAGGATGATGATAATGATTGTTGAGATATTATAAAATCGGACAATCACAAATGATTAGTCCAACCTTAATATTGTTTCTAATTTAACCATCTCGATGATATTTTTTCAAATCCACTGCTACTTGTATTCACATAATTATCTCCAACCTAAGAAAGAAGTAGAGAAAATGGGAGTCTGCAGCACCTGGTTCTTTATAAAACTTGGCTTGGAACTTGAAGGTTTAATCGCGTAGCTTCACTTTTTATATTATTTTATTTTACCCATCAATATTGGAGAGAGGAAATTGAATTCGAGACTTGCGGTGCATTAGTAGAAGGACAAGGATTGTCTGCCCTCCCACTTCTAATGTCCTCCCATGCTCTCCTGTTTTGTATGGTCACGGTTAAGTTACGTCAACATTTTATGTTGTTTTTTTATAGAGATAATAAAACAAAAATAAATAGTAATATAAAATGTTGACGTGGCTTAACCGTGACCACACAAACAGGAGGGCACGGGAGAGCATCGGAAGTGGGAGGGCAAACAATCCTTGTCCTTAGTAGAAACTCTTAGCCAACAAAGCTACTAGTCCTTCGCAATTCCGGAGCTTCAATTAGTTTCTCAAAGTGAAAGGGACAAATGGAGAGCATATTTTGCAGTGTAGATGCAAGGAATGGCAAATCCTATACCATATGGGAGCCTGGTTAGGTCCTGAAACGCTAGCTGTAGCTCTTGTGGGTCAAAAGCAGTAGGCGCTTCCCACATCGACGAGACCAGCAAGAACGAGCTACAGTCGGGACTATAAAAAGGGGCATTCCTGTTCAACTTAAAGTTACGGAGCCATGCGTTGAGCACAAAGCGAACTATTCTTTCGCCTTTTACTAAAGAATACCGTGTGCTCGTCTCTTTAAGTGGCATACGCCTATTTTTGGAGGGGTGCACCTCTGTGGGTGCCCCTTACAATTCCAGTTCATAATTTATCAGACTTGCTGCAACGCTATTCATGTATGTGACATGGAAAAAACTGTAAACTATTTGTTCCAAGTTGTAACTTTTCTTAAAACTCAAGTTCTTCATCTGTTTATTTCCAATTTAGAAGCCGTTCGACGGATTAAATTCCAAAAATTTGTAGTTAATTAATATATCTCCCGGTATTTAATCGACAAGAGTCGATCGCCTGTTCCACATTGTAACGAGACACAAAAAGTGCATTTCATCAATCACCAAACACAAGTAACAAATCGACGTCTGAAAGTTACTGAATTTTCCTACCAAATCAGCGAACAAATTGCTCGAGTTTAAGAGCGAGGTTCTTCGTATACAAGCAAAATATGTAGTAATCAAAACACAAATTGCTAGTCATCATCCAAAGGTGACTGCTCTACAAGACATACGTTTTTGACTATCTATGCACTGACATGTATGATGCATGTTAAATGGGTCCTGGGATCAATCATGTTACATTCCAAAAATTTGACAACGGGTTTTGCCGCCAGATGTATATAGTTAGAATGGAGACCGCTAAGCATATTGTAGTTCTAGTTCCCTTGATTCATACGCCGGAGGCAGCAAACTGTGTATGTTCACAAAAGGATCTTCACTGCCTGATGGTGGCTCCCCAATAGGTTTATCCAGAACATAGTCAGGAATCGCTACAAGCGTTTCATCAAAAAACTCTTTCATGGTCTGCAAGGTTCAAGAGCCATATCAGAAACTTAAGCAACTCAGAAATAACATAATTCCCTGGATCAGAGTAATAAACCATCGGAAAATAATGAATGAATATTGCGGATTGATTGTAACTTTCAAGTCCTAAAAGTGAAACTTAAGAAGTATACAAGGACAATAACAGCAGCAGCAGGAGCAATAATACTACCGTGCAATGCAGGAAAGCAGCATCAGCCTTGCGTTTCCATTGACTATTCCCAGGTTCTGAATGGAAAAGACCAATCAAAGGCTGCACCAGAACAAAAAGAGGGTGATGCAATTGCACCAAATTAATATGGTCGGAGAAAACTTCACTCAACGAGAGACTAGCTTAAGATAGTGTAACCCACTCAACAACAAAAAGCAGTGAAAGAGGGAAGAATAGAGACACCAGGATAATACGGTAATCACAAATTGATGATACTGCAAAAGTATTTAGGTTTATTTTCTCAATAATTCCTTTGCATTGTTAAACAAATCCAAAATGATGTCCCAATGTATTCGACCTAAAAGCAATGATAGCCCAGAGTAAAACCCACCCATAAGGTAACAACTAGAATTCAACAAGGCAGATTGAGCCAGATAAGCAACGCATGTCAAATTACATAATATATATTGCTGTTTTGGTAAAGTAATGTGACGTGACAAGACTGAAGGGACCCATGAAACTGAATGCTACATTGACATCAAAAGACAATCAGCTGAAAGCTTCCCAATTTTTTTTTTAAAGAAAATCATCTCGGAATCGGGAAAATATGGAAAATAATAATATAATATTGTCAGTTTGACATTTTTGTGTGTGCAAGAAGAGGTTGGCGGCATATTTTATTTGTTCTAGTATGACTTGTACAAGGGTATGTGTAAAACTTTCCAGATAGGAACACAAAATTATGAGGATGATGGTAGCACTAACCCTTGCTACATCTCGCACAGTTGGTTTGCGTCCATATTTTCCCACAGCAGTATCTCCATACACTTGAAACTTCTCCAGTATCTAAAGGTGGTGGAAAAGATAGTATAAGCTGTAAAAGTTCAATGGAAACTGAGTAGATACACCTATTTACAGCCAAGTTTGCAGACCTGACGCCGTGTTACACCACTGCTTGGTGCTCCATAAACTACAGTATCAACATGTCCCAAAGTATGCCATGGTCTATTGAAAAATGTACAATGGTTGTCAGTCAACTTTGGAGTCACATATTAACATTGCAGTAGAGAGGACTATCAGAATTTTAAATCAGAATTCTAAATTAAATAAAATAAAAACCTAACCTAAAGTTAACACAAATCTTAACCGAAAATGTTGGGGATATTTTAATATGGTGGAATCATTAAAGCAAGTAGTTAGTCTTCATTCAAGTCTCGATCTTTCACTTACCAGTAAATTTCTTACTTGGCACATGCAAGACACACATTTGGTTCAAGGGTAGAGGACAGACTTGCATATGATGTGATACGTTATGGGCTAAATAATATAGTGGAGGGAAAATGCTTCCCTTTCTTGGACAAGACTCGTAGACCAGAAAAGATCAACATAAGAGTTTTCATAGTCAGCTACCCTAATTTCATTCTTTCAAATCTTGCATCTTCTACTTAAGCCCTTGTTTTCACGCAAGAATTTGATTTGGTCCTTTGATAGGAAACAAAAACTCTACTGAAAGAATTCTAGTTTCACTCTAAGGGCTAGAATTACATGTGCACTCATACACAAAAATGAAACAAAAGTATATACAGTATAATCATCAGAGAGGATAAGGGTCATAAAATAGACTGAAAGAGACCTGAACTACGTACACCAAATTTGTAAGTTCTTGCAGCAATTTACCATAAGGAAAAAGAAAATCCAAATTATGATATTACATACTTATTAAATGCAGCACGTCCAACCATTACACCATGAGCTCCTGCCCTTCTTGCTGCATTGACCTATAATTAGTGGGGGAAAACGACATGAGATAAAGGTTGTTACACATAGAGTTTCTGCATCAACTAAGAGGCAGCAAAAAAATGTCGACAGCTTTGTTGTATCACTATCACCATGTATTCCCAAATCATGTTAGAAACCAGGAATTCCAATTCATAATTTCATATGCATGCATAAAGTTGGAACATCAAGAAAATAACAGTTAAATTTTGCAAATATGCTGTATTGACTAATTACAATGAAGAAAGTTTCAAAAAATACAATCTTCTCAACAGTAAGGAAATGACAGCAGGGACACAATACCAAAGTTACAACTAACGTCCCAATTGACGATGCAAAATTTTATAGAAAATAACGAGAGTTGAACAAAAAAGTAGCTGGAAACATGATATCCTCTGAAGACAATACAATTGTTCATAGGTTCACCTCCTCAACGGTGTTTATGCCCCCATTTATTGTAAATCTCAAGTCTGGAAAGTCACGCAAGAGGCCATAAAAGTACTCATATCTGCAATAAAGTAATATATGAACAATTATAAGAAGCAGTATGCTACTAGTGAAGGTGATATACAAATGTTTACACATATAATCCAAGCATTTTTTTAATAGCAGTTATGAGATAAGCATATCAGTAAAGTGACTAAGAAAATATAAGTTCATAAAACATGAAATAACAGATACATACTTAAGAGGCGGAATACTTCGATTTTCAGCTGGGCTAATTCCATTGAGTAGTGCCTTCCGTGAATGTATTATGAAATGCCTAGTTGGTGATTGAGAAGAAACCTTGTAAATAAAATCACCTGAAAAAGAGACAGGTGGTGACACAATTAAGTGAGAATGCAACTCAAGAAACTAAAATAAGCATAGCTACATATTCAGATACACAACGATGTGGAATTAGATAAACTCAGGTATAAGCATTAGACAAATCAATAATGCTCTCTGTTTATCACTCAACAAGCATATAAAACATAAATGTGGAAAGAGTGTACACAACAAACAAAAGGTGGTTCCTGTTAACTTTCAAAGAGCTGCATTTTTTCCAGCTGCTGTTGTAGGTGAATTTAGAACGCTCTTGCATTGACCCCATTGCTTCTATATCGTTACAACATTTCACTGCTAAATTTATATTTAATATTCTTCCATCTGACGGATGAAACTTCGTAATATAAATTATCTCTCTTTTTTCTTATTTGGCATACTGTAAATCATGTCTAAACCTATTCTTTTAATTTCCTTTTCCTTTAATCCAAAGATCATTTTGAACTTATGGTAAGAAAAATCTGCAAAATCACCAAACTGATCAAAATTTAGGCTTCCAACGATGTACAGATTTTGACTTTTTGTAGCACTGAATGTCATTGTGTTTTCATGGTATAAATATAATGACATGATCATAAAGCAATAAACAAGGGCTATGAAAGGTATAGCCAAACACATAAGGCAAAATTCAAGCATAACTATTTATATTATGCAAGAAACTACGTGTCCTCAGTTCATCATTCGCTGGCTTTTCCAATGTCTTTCTTTTTTTATATATTGATATTGACTAGTTTGCTAACCATATAAACAGAAGAATCAGGAAAAGGAAACTTACAGAGCTCGTTATATGAATCATGATTATCAACACCAATTCGACATTTCACGCTAACAGGTGCATCTGTGTGCGCAGCAATCACTGACATAGCCTCAGCAACAAACTTTCCTTGTAAAGACCAAATGTCTTTATCAGAGAACAGTGTAAAGAAAAAAAAACTATATATATATATGTGTGTGTGTGTGTGTGTGGAAAAGTTGCAAATAACAATATAATGAGAAGGGTATCAAACCTTTGGATCAAGCATAAGACTAGCACCAAAGCACCCGTGCCCAGCTACTCTTGGACTCGGACATCCACAACTGGTAAACGGTCGAGGGTCAGATTAGGGGTTGGGGAGAACTTGAAAGATAAATTCTAACGGACAAAAGCTTAACAAAGAGTACCAACTTAAAATTGATCTCATCATATTTGTAAGGGTTAGCAAGCTCAGTCGCTTTGGCGAGGTTTTCCAAATTATTCCCGCCAATTTGAAGAACAATAGGATGTTGTTCCGGGGAATATTCCAAGAATCTATCCTGATAAAAAGTCCCACTATCAGTTTTCTTAATCCAAACATATCAAATGTACAAGAAAAATCCAGAAATAAATGAAACTGTGAATACCAGTTCAAAATTTATCAAAAAAATAAAAATAACATAAAAAATAAAAGAACTTTAATCAAGGGGTTGGCCTTGAACCCGTGGGTCGGGGCGGGTATAAGGTGAAGAAATTGACGGGGCGGGTCCAAAAATCAGAAGAAACAGGGCTCTGGCCTGAACTGTTCTACCGTTGGACTATTGGATTAATCACACCCCCACCGTTGGATCTTTTCTCATTCATTCTCAAACTCACTCTTCTCCCAGGTGTCTTGACAGCCATCACCAATTCACCATACCATCACCATCATCTCCTCCCATACCTTCCAATCGCAACCACCCCCGTCACCACCATCGAGATGGTCTAACACCACGGCCAGCGCCTGTGAATCGAAATTGACCACCAACCATCACCAATTGAAATTGGCCACCGTCTGCTGGGATGAGCAGGGGACATGGAGCCAATGATTCCTGTGAAATCTCAGAGATGGCATCGTACACCAAATTAACTTCACAATTTCCACCAAATTACTTTTTGGTTGAGACTATTTCAAAGCTTTCGGATTCTGATGTGACACTGAACAATTCTTTCTAATCTTATACAAAATGAAGTCCAATGGGGTTCAATGAAGTTAGGCTTGGCTCAGTTAAAGACTTCTTATGAGCTCACGGTGTGGTAGAGTTAATAAGTATATGGTGAGAAAAAGCAATAAATGTTTTGGGAACACAGACATCTCAATTAGAGGTACTGATGCATTCTAAACGCAGTAGCAAGATCATCTGTCTTTTATAAAGTCCATGAACACCCTTTTACTACAGTAAAATTCAAAATATTTAACTGATTGAAACCGATAATCAGAAATCCCCACGGTATAAAGTTATCAACTTCAACTAAATGCTTTATTTAAAGAGAAATGTCAAGTAAACACATGGAAGATGTTTGTCAAACTATCCCTTGTATTGGATGCCTACATCAATTCAAAAGAACCCTAATGGTATCTTGAGAAAACCAACTTCCACCGAATTATATTCTTCGTTGGCAGTCTTTCAAAGCTTTCGATTCGGAAGTGAAACTCAACAAATCTTTCTCATGTTGCACAAAACTAAGTCCAATTTGAGGCTACAAAATTGCAATACTTGCAGAAAGAGTATATATAAATATGGTTTACCAGATTATCCTTCTGGTAGACAATGGTCTCAGCAGCAAGCATCTCTGTGTAGAGCCACGCATTCTTCGAAATGAGCCTGGCCAGCGTCCTATAGTGATTGTCAGTCCACTCCATCATGGGAGCAATACTGTAAATTTGCAACAAAACCCAATTCCGCAAAAACCATAGAAATCATGGGGCAGCAATACAACGTGCAAATTAGTTAAAAAGTAAAGCGATTAGGGAGAAGAAGATGAGAACCTAAACCAAGGAGGAGGGTAATGGGCGTGGTGAGGATGGGTGGCGAGAGAATAAACCATGACGGCGGCAGCGGCAGGTGTGCTACTGCTGAGCACTTGAAGGGTTTGACAGGAAGAGGAAGTTAAAAGTGGTGGTGGTGGATGCGGTGGCTGTTGAAGAAGTCCCCTGAAATAGATTAAACGACAATTTGCCACGGTTTTTTGTGCGAAGAAAAACAGAATGAATAGGAGTAACAGATGAATACGAAGAAGAAGAAGAAGAAGTTGGAAACTTCATTTTTTTTTTCTTCTGGGTCTGAATTTAAACTCACTGTTCAGAGAATCTCAGAGGCTCCTGCTGGTTGTGTGTGTTGGTTCCATGGACTCTCGGGAGGGAGGCTGATAGCTTGATAGGGCAATTCTTGGTCGACGGAGGCAGAAGACAGAGCCACTGGAAAACGAAAGGTTGCTATCTATTGGACTTGGACATGGTGAAGGTAGCCCTATTTAACACTAGGCCCAATGAAAAAGCATTTAGGAACATTGTTTGACTCTTTACATATAAAAATCGTTCGTTGTCAATACAAAATTAAAATATGCAAAAATATAAGAAAAGTTTATGACTATAAGTTAAAATGTGATTTTTCTGCAAGAAACAATGATTTATTTTACATAAAAGGAGCCAAATATTTTTCGCTATGAACTTTGATCAACACTCAATTCCTTGGTTTGATAAGGAAAAAAAAAACCCAACTCCTTGGTTCGGGCCAACAATCAATGTCACTCAATCGTTATCAAACTAACTGCAATCTTTTTTTGTCTGTGAAGTCCCGTCAAAAATTTTAAAAATAAACAGGAAAAAAAAACAAAAAAAAGAAAAACTTGGGTGTCCAAAAGCCCTAAACCTAGGGTATCAGGTAGGAGTATGATTCTCTCCTTTCCTATTATTATCTCCTTCCATCCCTTCTTTTCACTCTTCTTTTTATCTTATTCTCTATATAAAAAATTCAAAACAAGATATAAATGTGACGTAATCGCAACTGTTTAAATAGAAAAAGATGGAAGGAAAACGAGATTATGAGGGAAAAGAATCGTACTTCTATCTGGGGGTGGGCCATCCCGACTCACTACCCGGGGGCCCACATTCATCTTCAAATATATGTGGCGGAGAAGCAACCGCTATAACCGTCTTTCTTCTTCCTGCAAACTCTATCAGTTCAGTTCCTTACTCTCACTATTTCCATGGCGAGCTTCAGCTTCAACACCACCAGAATCAGAACTCCCACCCTTCACTCTCAAAAACCGATCTCCAAATTCATCTCCCGCGCAAAACCCATCAAAATCCCATCTCCTCTCTCCACCACTCCCTCAAAACCCCGGCCAAAACTCCGCTGTTTCCGACCAAATTCCGTTTCGGAAAGCTCTGTTTCCACGACGCAAGAGGCAGAGGAGGAGGAATTTGATGAAGTGGACGATGACCCGACGGCGGAGCTGAGCTACCTCGACCCAGAAACCGACCCGGAGAGCATTTCGGAGTGGGAGCTGGATTTCTGCTCCAGGCCGATTTTGGATATCAGGGGGAAGAAGGTGTGGGAGCTGGTAGTGTGTGACGAATCGCTGTCTCTGCAGTTTACAAAGTATTTTCCGAACAATGTTATCAACAGCATTACTTTGAAGGATGCTATTGTGTCCATTAGTGACGAGTTAGGCGTCCCTTTGCCGGATAAAATCCGCTACTTCAGGTAATCATAACCATTCATTTTCTTAATCTTCATTTAAATATCATCTCTGCTAGTAAACCGAAGAAGGTTTAGTCATCTATATATGTCGAACAAAGCAACAACTACGTAAATCACAACCGCTGAGGTGCGCTCATGGGGTTGGTGCAACTAATGTCTTACTAGTTGTTAACAATGGCATAAATGTTGCCAAATTTTTAACGAAAATAGCACGTTTGGGGCATGTGAGGTGCTTCACACTTGTGAAACTCCAATTTACCCTCGCATTGGTCACTCGTGCGTGAAATATTTCGAAAGAAGCGATGAAATAAAGTCATTGTCCTCGAATTGTAACAGTTCGTAAACTAGACGGTTAAAATCGC
Source organism: Pyrus communis (assembly GCF_041283825.1). Classification (NCBI taxonomy): domain Eukaryota; kingdom Viridiplantae; phylum Streptophyta; class Magnoliopsida; order Rosales; family Rosaceae; genus Pyrus; species Pyrus communis. Next base: position 819,710 of record NC_142571.1, read on the forward strand.
AGAAGTTAGCAGTTTATTTTGCGCAAAATGTGTGCTTCTGTGGATTGTGCATACTTGAGAAAGCATGTCACTTGGGATTTGGAAACGGTTCCACCTTTATGATATGTTCATTTGGACTATGTAGGTCACAGATGCAGACAATTATCACAAAAGCATGTAACGAGCTCGGTATAAAGCCGATTCCCAGTAAACGGGTAAGCATGTTTTTCTTATCAATTCTCTAATTTTCGGAACATATACGGATTGAGGAAGCATTTTTTCAACCACACAATTGATCAAGTAACTTATTTCCGCAGAGATGCAGAAGTTGCATGACTTTGAAACACCGCTTTTCTTTGAGTTTCTGGTACAAATGCTTCTCTCTGTCAGCTAATTGTCTTAAAACATTGCTTTTTGCAGTGCCTATCGCTGCTTTTGTGGTTGGAAGAACGCTACGAGACAGTATACACACGCCATCCTGGTTTCCAGAAAGGATCTAAGCCACTCCTTGCGTTGGATAACCCTTTCCCAATGGAACTTCCGGAAAATCTTGTTGGCGAGAAATGGGCCTTTGTTCAGTTGCCCTTTTCAGGTAAAGGACTTGCTAATGGCGACATTTCGACAGATATAACAAGTCACATTCCCTGACCTGCCTTCTTCATCCGGTAACATTTCATGTGCCCTTGCTAATTCTACTTCCTGTTTCAGCTGTTCAAGAGGAAATCTCATCCTTAGATACGAACCTCGTGTTTGGTGCAAGTCTAGATTTGGATTTGTTGGGGATTGAAATTGACGAGAAGACATTGATTCCAGGATTGGCTGTTGCATCTTCGCGTGCAAAACCGCTAGCAGGTGTTTATTCTCTCGGACTGTCATCTTCTTCTTGTGCATATTTACTTGCATATATTCATACGCAGATAGCATTTTATGTCATTAGATTGCTAATATGAACTGTTGGGCGAGTGGATCGACAAGATAACAATATCTTCTTGTGATACATTTTCCCTAAGTCCGCTCTCATTCCTATTGAGTCTTGTACTATTTTGTGTCGTTCCTCTTAACAATCAAGGATCCTTACAACATCTTGCTATATGGTGGTGTAGCTTGGATGAATGGGTTGGAAGTTTGCTCGATTGAAGTCGATTTGTCACGGGCTCGCTTGCTTCTTTCTGTCGGGATCTCTGGCCGATATATTTACGCCACCTACAATAAAACTCCTGAAACAAGTAGTGAAGCCGAAGCTTGGGAAGCAGCAAAGAAGGATTGTGGAGGCTTGCACTTCCTTGCAATCCAGGGGGACTTGGACGGTGATGATTGTGTCGGATTTTGGCTTCTGCTAGACTTGCCACCTCCACCTGTATAGTTTAATCTGTCGAAAGGTTTTCGAAAGAAATAACTCTCACGTTAGTTTCTCAGTTACATTACTTCATCTTCATACTTCAGAGTTGAGAAATGATTGCGAATACTGCTTCGGAAAGGAGTTTCTTGTTGAAAATTTGTACTGTTATCAAACTCGCTATCCGGCAAATTTGGTAGCAGGGTTCAAGGTCTCTCATGCAAAACTAGGGTTCGGGGTCCTTGAGTTATGGTACCGGGTCTGTGATCCTGTGTTCAGGATCACAGACCCAAAGTTATCCACTTAACATTTACAACTTGTATTGCCCCTCCTTCTAAGGAACTTTAGGATGCGAAATATTCACAGAAAAGCAAGCACAACCCTCCTTCATTCATCTTCTTTATTCTAACCTCGTTTGAAGTAGTCTTGATTTCGCAGTACACCCCTGCAGGTTTCCAGAACTTACCAAGTTCGTCAGGCGTGGGATTTACAGTTTCACAACTAATTGATGGTGCCACCAAAACTGACTCCCGCTCAGGCGTAGTCAGTTACGAGGCACCACGATCTGCACAAACAATGACTTGAGGATGGGATGCTTTCTAATTGCTGAACAAATTTCAGTCATCAAAGTAATGCCGGAAGCATTCATACTTTCAAAGATGGTAAACACATCTGGACCGGTACGAAAACAACTTTTCATTCCTATCCTCTCTGTTACCGAGAGTTCTAAAATATCATAGTTCGAGGCTGAGTATTCGAATACATTTCAAGAAGGTAGCTTAGCTGTCTACACAACGACAAAAAAAGAGAAAAAGAAAAGAAAACCTGCCTACCTCAGAATTTACCCCGGTTCACCAGAACTAATTCTTCACGACCGATGAAACTGAACAGCCCCCGCACATACAATCCTCTCTCAAGTCTGAAAGAATGTGAGCAAAGATACAAGCCAATGGATATGCTACAACATGTTATCTCTACCACCTTTTCAGAGGCAGACAACTTCCCTTTCATCTTAATCTGGAAGAAAGCCTCCGGATGAGATTAACACAAACATCAAGTTGTGTGTACTACGTACAGCCCTCATGTTCTTGGCCTCTTATGCTTTTGAGATACAAATCGAACCCCTTGCTTCCCAAGTTCTAGAGATTTGACTTTGCCATCATCTAAAGTTACAGATAATGTTGACATGCCTTCGATAACATTGCTAACCACTCCCTTATGCCTGTACGAAACAAGGGAAAAAGGAAAGAAATCAGCTCAAACGATAACATCAAAAGTCTCCCCTTAAAGTATCACTTGAAACTGACAACCTCATCTTCATGGGAAACAATCATTTAGCAGAAAACATGAACGACAATCGACTTAATGACTAAATTGCTGGCATTAAATAGTTTACAACTCAAGAAGTCCTTTTATATGTTAGTATGAACTGTAATATTTTGTTTTATCTTATTTAGGGTCCTATGAGACTTAGTAATGCACTATACAGAAACAACAAACTCACCATGAATTGTCAGATAGCTGCTGAACTTCAACTCGCTTTCCGATTGCATCTCTGCCCAATTTTTTCAATATCCAGTTAACATCCATCTCATCCATTACATTATCCTGAACTGATTGTGTCTTGTCATCATTCTCACCAAATGATGTCTTCTCCATAAACGGTGATGGTCTCTTTCTTTTTGACCGCTGGCCCTTGACGTAACTTTTTTCTTCCTCATGATGAGAAGAATTCTGATTTTCAATATTAGGCTTCTTGAGCTTAAACTTCAATGACGGAGGTTTGGCATCTTTTGACGAAGAATGTGACATGGGTGTCTGAGCGTAATCATTGGTTTCAGTACGTATATTAGACCTGCCATGTGAATGCTTCCGGGAATATACCCTGTCATTTCTTAAAGTCGGGACTTCACCTACAGGCACAGCTGCAGTCGTGCCTCCTTCAATGCCTTTTCCAAACGAAACAGGTGTCTGCTCAGGTTGAATGGCTTCATATTCATCAGCCTTATCCCCTCTTGCAAATTTGGGGTTATGATCAGAAGCTCCGGACCTAACTTTTCCCAACTTTATAAGGTTTCCTTCTCTCCCAGAAACCTTTGGAACTTTCAAGGGGCTAGAATAATCACTTCTATCTGCACAATGTCATCACGAAGGTTTCAACTTTCAATGACACAACATAAGAAAACATCAAATTTTGACTGAAATACTAATCAATTGAAAAGAGATCGAACTTTTCCACCATACTAATGGGTTGCAACTTGCAATCCTTATACCTTTAGCATTAACCAAACCATCATGTCTATCCACCATAACAGGTGCTCTCTGCTGGCTGGCATCTTCACCGGCTGCCCATCAAGAGAAACACAAGTCATATATCTACATATACATACAATACACACAAAATATATTGGTTTCTTTCAAGAATTTTCCACTAGCCTATTTCTCTTTATTAATTAAAGTAACCTGGCCACATCCACCATAAGCAGCTACTTCTCTTATTGGTTTTCGGCCCTCAATATATATATATATTTTTTTTTTAATAAGAAACGATGGTTTTTTTCCTTTTGGCCCTCAAAATTGAAGTGACATTCTAAATAATATTGCAAGTGGAGAGAGAACAAGAAAGAAAAAAATCTGTATGTCTGACATACATTTTGTCAATGTCAACCTAAATGTCTCTGGGTTTTCAGTTGTCTATGTAGGAAACAAAGGTTTATGCCCCAAATTTCCATCATCTCAGCAACACATTGCCAAGACATTAACAAGGAAGACAGATCTACCGTCAACCCCTATATCATTATTTGTGGGTTTAAAAACCCAAATTGACAACCAACACGACCCTTCTGAACACTGAATGAGAGATTGTGAAGGGGGTAGCAATGGGCGGATTTGATAAATGCTGGTTGTAGGTGGCTGTGGGAACATTCATTGGTATTCCTCTCAAATTCAAGCCTTAGTTGGGCTAAAAGCAGTAATCTATTATTACCTAATGTTCAATGATGGTACCATACGTAAGCCTAACTCTTTTTCTAATGGCAATGCTAAAAGTAAGAATATAATAAGCCAAGTAACAGGTCATATAGAAGGCATACCATTGGAAGTCAACAAATCTTGCTCTCTTTGACAGGTTGAAGCATCAGATGTTGGAGATTTGGGCAAATTTATCTTCCGTGCACCAAAATTTATCACTAACTTCTTCCCTTTAACAGGCTTTGACTTGCCAGCATGCTTTCCAGTATCCTCTCCACTATCCAGACCATGAGACTTACCCTTGATACAAACGACTTTGGAAGCCCTATCTTCATCGCTCGCCATCACCTCATCAACAAACTTGTGCTTCAAAACACCTGGCTCATTGACAGAGCAAATCTCTTCGGTGTGGCCAATACTTCCAGCTATAGGCGAAGAATATAAATCTAGTTCTGTATTTTTGTAGGGCCGCATCTCATTATTCTTGTCATAGCCCAAGCTAGATCCAAAGGACTGAGGATCATCATGTCCTCCAGACCTCTGAATCACTTCAGTTTTACCAACAAAGAACTCCTGGTATTCCTCTTTCTTAGCAGACACTTTATTTGAAGATTTTTTCCCACTGTCCTTGGTCTTTTTTTGTGACTTATCAACTAACCCTTTGAGAGATAATTTCAACGGACGCCCATACTCATTCTTTATTAATTGAGGGCCATTTTCTTCATCATCGGAATAGGGTGAAATAGAAAATATTTCTTCTTGAGTTGGCAACCCAGCAGCAGCCCTCAAGCTAAAAATTAAATCTTGCTCCGCTTCATCTTTTCTCCTCCAAAGCTCTACCACAGCATCCTCATTATTCTTGACCTGTAAAAGAAATCCAAAGTAAGAAGTAATGAAAGCTGAAAATTAAGAAAAACAAAAATTAAAGCCAAAAGGAGGGGAGCACAGAATACTATCTTATTTGAGCAAACCTGGTAGCATTCTCCACGACATGTAGCACATTTGTACTCGAGATTTCCATCTAACTGATACAGCTGATATCTCTCATCACTGAAAAAATAAAGAATCCTTTTGGAAATAAGCAATCCCATAGAGATACTAAAAAAAAAAAAAAAAAAAAAAAAAAAACAATTCAGCAATTATAACGTCACAAGATACAGTCGGATCATTTAGAATACATCAATATAAGATAAGTAGGTTTACGAAGATTAAACTCACTATACATGAGAGTGGTTATTTGAATTGATTTAACTGCTAGCCAAACAGCCCAGACCATAAAGGCTAATGAAACACATTTGAGAGAGTCAAAAGACGAGGGGGGAAATAGAAGTGTTTCCTCCAAATGTGTTACATTAGTCTTTGCTACAACACTAGTTCTATTAGGGAAACATTTTGCCACCAAACATTCGGGCCCAAAGTTCCATAGTACAAAATTACTCACTTTGGGACCAAGAAAAAGTAAAGGCAGGCCGCAGGATAATACAGCAAAACTAGTATGGGTCTATAAAAGTAATGAACCTGATTCCATCACAATGACAATGCACCCAACGCTGGCAAAGATCACAGCAAACCATTGGTGTTGATTCTGAATCTCTATAAACCTATAAAATAAGATCACAAATATGTCATGAGAAAAATCATGCAAGTTAATAAAACAAAAGTATCTCAGATAAATCAACCCTTATAGAAGCAAATTAAATACCTTCAAACACACAGGACAATAGTTCCCCTTCACAAATAATCTTCCACATGCATCACAGCAAGTGTATCCAAGAAACCATCTGTCAATGTAACAAGAAAGGAGTGAGTCCACCAGTACATGCTACGTAAAAGTACAAACTAAAATGCAAATAAATAGTCAAACAAATAATAACTTTGGTACATTAAAAAAAAAAGAAAAAGAAAAAGAAAAAAGAAGTAAACTGAGCCTATCAGAGTTCTGCTTGATGGTATAGAATTTGAATGACTAGTTTAGATAAAAGCTATTTAAAGAGGGAGGGAAAATATGAAATGCATAAATAAATACAAAATACAAACATACTAAATTACACAGCAAAACTCATAGCAAAACGAAAACTTTAATTTAAATGGCTTTCATTGCAGAAGAAAAAGACACAAAATGCTACATAATTAGAAATAAGATGTCACAAACTACATACAGAAGTATAAAAGGGTCTAAACTACGTACAAAAGTATAAAATAATTTAGAGAGATCCAAAATAGGGTGCTGGTAAGCCAAATTATCAGAAAGATAATATTAAATTCTAACATGGTGCCTAACAAACATTTTATGTTACTACAATGTTTCAAAATTACAGAAGTAAAATAACAGTCATCTTATCACTTCCGTTGATAGAAGAAAATAAAACTCACAGTATACAATATTGATAATTAATACCTCACACTTAAGCCATTTCCGGGGACTTTTGACCCACAGCTGTGACACCGTGTATGTTTCGGGCACACATAAGGTCCAGGAGAAACATTCTGCGCCATGAATTACAAAAGTAAGCATATTTTGAATATTTAGTTGGCCAGTATACAACTCAGGACTAAGCAGTACACACCCTACCTTGTGTGAAGGATGTTGGCAGTAACAATGGTAGGCGCCATCACACCTTTTACAGAACATAAGCTTGTTTGGATCTCCAGTTCTTCGGCACACCTGAAGAAAGGAACAAAAAGATACAGTCACACCACTTAGTATGAAGATTCCATTAATAAGCACAGTTTATTACCATCATAAGGCCAAAACCCCTACAGACAATCTTAGTCCTTATGAAAGTTATTTGATGTCAATAACAAGTGTAGGTATCTTGTTGAAAATGGTAGTGGTATCCTACATTGTTATATTCAGTGGAAAGCAGAAAATTGTTACCTAGGCTAATTTTATTTGTCATTTTATCAGGAGTTAAATTGCCCTGTATACATAGGCTACTCCTGCTGTAATGGGTCTTCCTTTTTGCAAATGGTTTAATAAGAATACAAGAAAAAAAAGTCTCACTTCTTTTCCTCATGTTCCAGTTATTTCTTTTCTTTCAATCCTTCAAATTATTTTATTTTTCTCTCGATTCACATCAAGATTTCCGCACAGGTTTTACAATTATCCAATTTGACTCCTTTTCTGGGCAAGTAATACATGTGGGTTCTATAAGCCATTTAATATTGACCAAAAGAAAGAAACAAAAGAGAAAAGGCGACTGGGGTTGCATTAGAGAACAGAAACATATAAAAATTGTCGAGCAAGAAAAATGGACCCTTTAAATTCTTTTTAAGGAAATATGGAGGATTTGGACTTTCACGCATGAATAGAAACAACAACATTGGACGAATATTGCAAATCACCCATTACCTCACAAATTCGGCACAGGGGGCATGTCCATGAACTCCAATGAAATAGATCTATAAAGAAGTCCAATTAATTTTATTATGCAAAATCTGTAGCCTCGGGAGAAAAAAAAAAGAGAAGAGTGACACACCTCTGTGTTGAGACCAAACCTTTACGCAGTTCCTGTGGTACTTCTTGCCACAAGTTTTGCATGGAAGCATTTTTCTTGCTCTCTCACTTCCTTCATTTTCACCACAAAAGCATATCCGGCACATAACATTCACATTGGACTGAGCCTGCTCTTCACCCACAACGCCTCTTGAGGTGTCCTGTTAAAAGGAAAAATAACTGATATTTTCAAAAACAACAAATATAGAAAGAACATAAATATATAGCGGGAAAAATAACAATGAGTTCAACACCCCAAAAAAGTCAAAGTATTACAACTGCAAACATATGTATTCGACATTCAGCAAAACTGCAAAGTCATAATGGCACGTGTCCCAAAAAAACCAAACACAAAAAATGGTGCAGGTAATGGGAGCCATGGGCTGCTCAAAATACTATGATGGAATATTCAATTCCGGTCCCTACTAGGTCCGCTGAATATGAAGTCTTTTTTGGTGACATGATAGTAAAGGTTATGCCATGAGAAGATAAACTCTCCTTGTGCGTTATCATAAGAAGCTACTTCGCAGCATTTCTTTCCATCCGATCCTAAAACATCCGCCCTTTTGAAGGGCTTTTTCTTTATCTCTCTTAATTTCTCATCTGTCAGTCCTACTGTTAATGCCCTCTGTAAGATCTTCTGAATCCACCTATTTTCTTCTATACCCTAGAGGAGGTGAGCATTACAGAAATTTTAAACGTGATGAAAATTTTGTACTGAAGGAATACCAATTTCTGGTTTAGAATCAGATATGAGACCTAACAAAAATAAAAAATAGAAAATAAGAAAGGATGTTTAGGTGCTGGCCATGCAGTTCTTACTTTGTCCGCTCCTCTTACACGGGGTCTGCATAAGACAAGTTAACGAAGCTTTTCAGGTTGGACCCGCTTACCCAATTCCCTCGTAGAATAAGAACCAGCGTTACCAAACGTGGATATACTGCTTATTCAAGACAATCCCAGCTAAGTCCAGGTATAAAGGTGTACCAAACAAGCCCTGAGTGCGGTCTGTAACGCCTCAAGAATCCACCTATTTTCTTCTAACAGATTTTGTGTTTTCAAGCAAAATATATCCGTATCTTCGCATCAATGCCGTTCAAACTTAGCAAATATAGAAATATACATATGCAGTAATAAATGGAAACTACAACTTAGGAAAACTCCCAATTATTAAATAATCAATTCCTCTTATTCCGGGGCATGGCAAAGCGGAAACTTTAACTCAAGAGCGACCTCAAAATGTCAGTGTGAAGCAGTATTAGCCAAAAACTCGTCAGCATTAAGCAATTGCAATTCATTTTACAACTAAATACTCTAAATTCACGTAACACGGATTCGATACAAACATTCATACAATAATAACCCCAAAAACTAGCTCCTACACATACACTTGAAACAATTCAAACAATCAAAAGCAGTGAATTTCAAGAACCTCACCGACAAATAACCAGACTCGAATCGCCGAGCAAAGTCCTCAGCCGCCACCATATCCGCAGCAGCCTTGCGCTGGAGCGCGGCACGTTTGGCCTGGGAGGACGCCGCGGCGGCGGACTCATCGTCAACAACGGCAGCGGCGTAACCATCTCCGACGGCAGAAGACATAACCGGCTGGGGAAGCGGCGGAGGCGGCGGGGCGACCTTCGGAACGGCGACATGGACCGTTTTGCCATCGTCGCGAGCCCTAATTCCGGACGGATCGATGAGAAAGTCGTGAACTCGAAGCACGTCTTCGAGGAACGAGGCCTTGGCATTCCCGGTGGCGAGGGTTCGCGGAAACCCTAACGCACAGTCGCAGATTCGCCGGCTGAGATAAACAACGACGAGTTTTAGTGAGAGAAAGAGACGAGAGGGAAAAAACATAGAGAGAGCGAGAGTGTTTGGTACCATGTAATTGGGCAGGCGACATGAAATGCCATATTGCGCTGAGAGGAAAGATTTAGTCTTTAGATTTGAAAAAATTATGGGTTGAGGGATCGCCCTCCTTCCCTCGCCCTCCCAACCCAAAATTTTTACTTTGGAATATTAAAATTAAATTTGTTTTATAAAAATTTAATTCAAATTTTAAATTAGAAATTTTAGATGGGGGTGACTGTGTATGTGGGTAATAGTACGATGACGAAGATTGTCGACAGTCGACCGAGCGAGCTAGAGATGACAGAGATGGAGACTAGGGGGAGAAGGAGAGAGAGGATTTGGGTTTATATGGTAATTGGGGCCGAGAGTCTCGTACGTGTCGAATTGCTTTTGGCTTTCATACATTCTTTAGTTAAAATTGAGAATTCTGGAGATCTCGTAATCAGAATAATTATTATATATCGTGCGATTAAAAATTATTTTAAATTTTTAAAATTTAAAATTAAATAGAAATAGTACATAACAAAAACTAATCGCACGATGTATAATGAACGGTTCCGATCACTGGATCTTCAGGATTCTCAAAAAAAGAATCTGACAATGATCCTTTTCCGTCAAACCTTGACGGTGTAACAACTGCGGATCCCACTCTTTTGCTGACATGGCGGTTAATCACGTGCCACATAAGAAAAAATATTTTAAAATATAATTTTTTTAAAAGATAACGTTTATACGTCTAAAAAACGTGATCTTTTGGACAATGTTTGCTCTTACAATTTGTGTGAAGGGGATCTACAAATATTACCTTGTGGATACAATAAAACCCGAATATAATATGTTGTTCGACAATGTTATGCACTACCAAAGTTGAACTAAACACAAGAAGAGATAGACTGGTTGTAACCTTGCACAGTGCACTATTTTGCGCCTTCATCCGTTCCAGAATATTTTATTTTGAAAAACTTCCAACAATATTGTGCAAAGGTATTGGTGGATTGTCTTCATTCGAACTAGGCTCACAACAAGATTTGGAGGATATTTCCTACCTTGGAGGAAATCAGAATGTTTCTTTGAATAAAATGTTTCAATTGATCAAAAAATAAAACATAATGCTAGACTAGTTTCCATAAGAAAAATACGAAAATCATAGAGAAGGATTCGATTTTGGAACTTCTTCCACATTGTATTTAGGTAGCACACTGTTTAAATTGTATTGACGCCAAAAGTTGGTTCAACGAGATAGAGATCATAGAACAGTAATGGCACACAAGAAACCATGGATTTACGTTACATTGGTCACCCACCTCGAGTTGAGCTTCCCATTTAAGCTTGGTTTGGTACTAAGGTGATTCTGAAAAAAATTAGTATAAAAAAAAGCTGGGAGCATTTTTGTGTTTGGTAAACATTCAGCTTCAGTTTTTTTTTACAGTTTTGGGTGAAAAAAAAATCCAAAAACAAGAAGCTATAAAACCCAGCTTTGAAAAACCATCTTTTTTTCATATCTGTTTTATATAAAAGTTTACCAAACACTATAATATTGCATTTTTTTTCAAAAGCACTTTTACAAAAAAGTTTACCAAACACTCTCCTACTTTATTTCACATCTGCTTATTCTTACAGGACAGCAGAAACAACTTTTTTTTTAAAGCACGGCAATACCAAACCAGCCTTCAGTCCAAGGGTCTTTGTTTCGGGTCTTCAATATTTTACAGTGAGAGGATTTCATGAAACTGATCATATATTCCCTAGGAATCGGTATAACATATGACTTATGGGCACCTTTACGGGGACAAAGATTTGCGCACTGTCCTGGTTAACCGGCATTGCCCAAGCGCGGTGTTGGAAATTGTAGAAAAAAAGAAACTTAACTGTAGCGGTCTTCAGACACAACTGCGTTTGTTGATTTACAGTTTACACTACCTCAGTAATTTCTAACCTCATTTTTCCTGCCTTGACTTTTCTTTTTTTTCACATGGCTCCTCCTAAGTTTCTATACAAACTACGATTTTTCACAAACCATCTGTGGTAAATCCTTGCTACAATTTGTATCTAAAATTCTAAGCTATCTTTTGCTATGTTTGACACATTTACATGATCGAAAAATCATCTTCAAGCCCATCTAGTTGTCCTTTTAGAGTGTTTTCTTGGATGATCAAGACTGAGGTTCTGACCGAGAAATCAGAGCCCGAAAGGACATCCCCGATTGGCCCCAACTCCGGACATTGCTGCCAGTCATTCATCCCAAATGTCAGAACCGAATTCACCCTTTCCCCTCGTCCCACTATAATGAGCGCGTACTGCCCGTCCAGTTCCCTCAAGGTAGAATAGGTCTCCGCAGAATTGGCCATATGCTTCTCAACATAAGCAACTTGTCCACATGCTATACGTCTCTCGTAGAAGCTTGCGAAACACTCATCGTCAAGCTTCATTTCCTCTTCTTGCTCAGAACGGCTGACAGTGTAATTTCCAGGTCTGACTGTGGCCTCTGAGCTAGCATCTACCAAGAATCTTATGACTGTGAGCTTTACACCTGCATGTCGTGCTACGCGACCAGCATAGGCAAGTGCTTCTCTATCGTCTTTGCCACCAATGAAGATGACTGCCACGCTAACAGAATGATCTTGTGTTCTTGGTAGTTTTTCAATCAGTCCAAGACCTCTGTCTACAAGAATCCCAACGGAGCACGGAGCATTCTTGAGGATCTGTTAATACCAAAGTATATCATTAAATGATAAATAAGAAGTATGCTAAAACAGATAAGTTTATAGAAATGTGGAAGAACTTGGAAAATTGAACAGATATTAACTCCTTTACTTTGTGTTTAGCATGTTACTAATTAAATTGTCTAATTCTTTGAGATAGAAACCAAAAGCCCTAATATAACCTAGAGCCTAGAGGCTTTATCAGTGAATGTGTCAAGCAAATGCTTCCAAATATGATCACGGTGCTTGAATTCGTTAACCTTTTCTTGTATAATTTGTAGGTGTTTGAAAAATATTCAATTTTCTGATATACATTACCTTACGGTTCACATATCTGAAAGCAGAATTTCCGTTATCCAAGGTTCCATCTGCGTGTTGAACCTTGTGGAATGGCAAGATGATGAGGCCTACCATTGAGTCCTCTGCCAAAATGCAAATATCCTGGGGCATGCCACTGAAAGTCGAAAGTGCAAGCAATCTTCTAAGTGTGATACCATCTCCACTCTCCGCTACATATGCTTGAACTGCAGAAGTGACTTGATCTCTCATGTCTTTCACTCTTGTGTGAGTCACAGTCATGGTGTCCGCCCCTTCTTCTTTTACCAGTGTGGCTGCAATTTCGTCTGTGAGTTCTATCATGTCTGTTACATATACCACAATACCAGGGTCAGCTGTCCCTCTAGATATCTCAATGAAGTTTATCATAGTTTGAACATTTTGAGGCCCATGAAGGCATAGTAATATGCGGAGTTCGCTTGAAGGGTCAAGCAACTGAAGTGACATTCGATGAGTAGGTGCCCGTTTCCTTGCACGCTTGATGATTTGTGCCACAACTGATGGGGCGTGCACAACCGTGAAAAATATAGCTATTACCATCACAGTGCTGGTTGAAGTAGATGTTTTCCCAGCCTGCATGCAATATCAGAAGAGCAAAACGCAACAAGATCAGCGTGGTTCACATAATATGACCAATGGTGACGAATCACTCGTAAGTTCTCTGATTCCGTAAGGAGGAAAAATAGCATGTGCTTAATTAAACAGTATCATTAATAACTTTAGGAGTAAAAATGCCTCAGAGAAAATTGAGAGGGAAGAAGAAAGCAGGTGAGAAAAATAAATAGAGACGTGAGAGACTAACTTGTTTTGCAGCAATGGCCAAGTATATGTGAAAATGGCCTTTGGTGGTGAGAAGAAGCCCGAGTGCAATAGATTCCGGCCAGTGAAACCCCAACAGCTTTCCGCAGAGGACAGTTCCAGCAACTTTTCCTACTGTTGCTATACCAAAAAGTACAAATAACCTTGCCCATGTCCCGAACTGGCCGGGTTGAAATTCCTTGAACGCAGCTTCATAACCCATCCAGAAGAAAAAAATGGGATAGTAAATGGTAGATAACAAGTAGTTGATCTTGCCGATCACCCATTTCGATACTCTCCCCCCCTTTGGTAAAAAGGTTCCTGCCATAAATGCACTCAAGGCCGGATTGTATCCATAAATTGGTGAGCAGGAAATGATCAAGGCCATGAAAGCAAGAGCAAGCACTAGATGTGAACCTTTGATGGGTTTGCCTTCGGGGTTTTCGTTGTTGACCCAGTTCATGAAGATTGGTGAAACATAGCCTGCAAAAAGGGTCTGGATCACCAATGCAGAACCCATCTCAATGGATCTTCGGACGCGTTTTGAAGTCTCTACAACTTTCCCTCCAGAATCAACTGGCCAAAAGACATAGCCAATGGAGAGGAGAAGGGTGGATACAAAATCAGCGTGCATTCCTGCAGAAATGACTAGCTGGCCTATGTCCGACTTGCCTATTTTGAGACTCGTTATGAGACGTGTCAGTACAGGAGAGGCGGTGCTAGAGAGAACGGTGGAGAGGGAGAGAGTGAAGTCAACCTTGAAACCGCCATCTGTAAACTGCAGAAATGGTGTTATAGCGCAGGCTAGGATGAATGTAGAGAGCATACCACCATAGGCCACTTTAGCATCCTTGGTTGGTTCTTTAAAGAGTACATATGGATCCATTTCTATGCCTAACACAAACATATAGCAGATCATGCCAAAATCAACTATAAAATTCAACGTTTTCCTGGCTGAATCCGTTACTAGGTTGCGTATGAACCCTAAGTTTCCGATCAGCAGTCCTATCTGCATACCATAAGAGAGAGCAAGAATTTAATCATAATAATAGTGGCAAGTGAGTAGAACCAAAGAGAAACACCACGCAAGGTAGCGAAAGATGGTACTTTCGTGTTTTAACGAAAGGTGCAGTTTCTTTTCTGCATTCAGATTAACTATACATTAAACTGCTACTCTTCAATGCAGCATTTAGATTACAAACAAATAAAGAACGTGAGAGCCGCCACAAGGCATACACGATTACGCAATAAGCCTCACTAGAATAAGGCAGCAAGTTTTTATTTGATCAAATATTACAACAAAATGCTTGATCCCATCTGCTATTCACACTCGTATGCACTCACAATGGCCCTTTGAAAATGCTTCTGCTCATAAGTGGCTTTGCTAGAAGCGCTTTTATTAGAAGCACATGAAATTTTAAAATACTCATATAAGGATTACATAATGACAAACAGGGAATGCGAATAACATTTCCCGTTATGAAAAAAAATTGATTGCCAACTTTTGGAATGAAAAATGAAGAGGAAAACCAAAACAAAATTATGAGAACAAAACAAAAAACAAAGATGAATACATGGATGGAGAGAGAGAGAGAGAGAGAGAGAGAGAGAGAGAGAGAGACTTACAACGGTGTCGGAGGTAATGCGAGGCTGAGAATATGGCTTTAACAAGAAGTGGGAAACATTGCAGAGAGCATACATTAAGAAGAAACCCAGTGCATATTTTGCTAATTTTCCAAAAAGCTCTTTTAACTTGAGAGTGCATGGTCCAACAATTGAAATTTTTTGAGAAGTACGTAACTTTTCCTTGCTGCCCATTTTTTTCTTCTCTTGCTTTTCCTCTCAATCTTTTGTGTTTTTGTTTGCAATTGCAAGAAAATTTTTTGTTTTGTTTTGTTGGGCTGGAAGTTTGCAAACGAGCACCAATGGCACGGTTAATTCTCTCTCCAGCTTGGCCAGGATGAATTAGTGGTTCTGATTAATTGCTTGTTGCTTTGTTTGAGGAGAAATTGAAGGAGAACGGCTAGGAGAGAGAGCCATTTACAATGGTAGGCAGGCATTCTTTCATAAAACAAAAATTTGAAAGAAAAAAAAAAACAACAGTAGAAATTCTACAACTTTGCAATAAAAAATACAAAGAATATTTTTGCTCACTACTTTGTTTATATCGTTAGATGAGTTTTTATTTAGAAATCTACGTAGATAGACAAAAATCTCAAAATTTAAACTAATCCAACATTTATAAATATGATGGTGACTGGTGACCATTACCATCCCTTAAGGGTGATGAGCAAAATGCGCGCAAAATACAACCATATGGGAATTGGTTCGTAATACTAATAATTAATTGCAATAAAATTCACATTAATTAATTTATTTATTAATTTCTTATGAATGAATCAAAAGTATTAGAGATGCAATGCAACTAGATCCAAGGCTAGAAAACATTGCAAATATTTGTACTAGGATCTTGACCTAATTGATTAAAAAATAAGAAGAGTGCTAGCTGCTATATTTACCCACCTATCTTACTTTTTCATCCACCTCTTAACTAAAATACATAGGCTGTTAGGCACAATATCAACCCATGAAACTACACATGCAATGTACCATAATGTTAGAGTCTTTGGGATATTTCAGGCAAAACCTCTTCAGAAGTGGTATATAAATATAATATGGGAAATTTTATTTAAACTCATGTAACCTATTTCTACACCCAACTTACTCATTGCATCCATTTGATTTTTAACTAAACTATTAATATCTCTTTAAACCCAAATTTATTACCTATTATACCCCCATAAACCCAATTCAATATGTAGATTTTTCTTTTCACCCATTTGATTTTTAACTATATTTACTCTGTCTGGAAACGGACACTGAAAATTGGGGTGTTAATTCAACCATGGCTGACAACAAGACTGACACTTTTATACACTTTTATACTAACAATTGGGGTGTGAATTTAGCCATTGCAGGCAGCTACAGAAAAAAGAAAAACAGCACAAAAGATGGAAAGGACGAAAGAGAAGGTGGTGGTGGTGGTGGTGGTAGAGACGGATCACTGCATGTGAATTGGGAAGAAGCATTGAATTGGAGCAGGAGCTATGCAGGTGCAGGGACTCCTCCTTCGAATCGATTTCAACATGGCTTCTAATATTAATTGAAACACTTTCTTTTTTTTTTCTTTTTGTTGAGCGAGTGATAATCTAAAGCATTATTCTTAGGGTCTCTGCCTTGACACGCCACCTAGAACGGACAAATAGAAAGAGAGAGACTTAACAAGAAGACAAATGGGGTCATGAGAAAGAGGAAGGAGATGAGTGAGCTTTTTTTGGTATTTTTCTATAGGGGGACTGGGACAGCTTTTGAGCTCATCGACACCCTCAACAACTTTGGCTCCGAGATGAAATTAAAATGTTGTTGTAACTTGTGGGAGGATTTCAACATAGAAATCTGAGTGTGTAATCCACACCAAAAGTCTGAAAAGGGTAACTAGAAAAAGGGATTGTGGGACAAGAAGTTAGATTTGAACTGAAAGTTCCAACCCAGATTTGAACTGAAAGTTCCAACCCCTTTTTAACGTTTCGTGTTTGTTTTCCATCTTGTTTCTGGCTGCAACTTCCCTCACCAAAATCCATTACATTTCTTGTCTGTTCAACTGTACCCTTCCAAACTCCAAAGCATAATCCAGATCACTGATCCCCGATCCCCGCCATTAACATATATCAAATGGAACTATATATATATACACGCATGTGTGATCAATTGGTTGCATGTATTCGAAGAAACATTAATCATGTTTATTGATATTTCCCCAATCTTGTAAATTATTAATTGTTTTTCTTAAGAGAAAGTGCTGCCATCTACATTTTTTTGTTAATATGTCATCTACACAATAAATGTTTGGGTTTATTGATAAATATGAGTTTTATTGTTAATTTCATTTTGTACTTAATAGTAATTATACAATAAGATAAAATAAAAAATTAACATTTAAAATTTAAGTTAGGTGTAGAAAAAGATTAAATGGGTTTAAATAAAATTTCTCATATAATATCGCCATATGATCGACTCTCTACGTCGTTATGGCCGTGGAGGAGCACATCTCGTCCTTACAGGCTCCATAATCTCTTGTTAGGCAGGCATTGGTGGAAAAATAATTTCCATTAGGAGCCCAGATCTTGGCATTTGTTGTCTGATCCACAGCATGAAATAATAGCTCCTTTGTACTACCAAATATACACACACACACACACAGCAAACTTAACTTCCCATCCAAACTCATGTTTTTTTGTAAATCTCCATAAGACGGGCAAAAAGAGGGGAGAGAGGTCAGGGTTAGGGTTAGGGTTTTCCGCAACAGAGTGTTGATTGGAGGGAGAACTGACAAAACACAGTCCAATGAGTTTTTCTAAATATAAAAATTAGAAAAATCTTAAAATTCAATCAGCGCATGCATGAGTGACCGATTTCCAAGACGCTAGTATTTCAATATATGCCTAATTGGATAAAATGTCCTGTAATCGGTAAATAGCCCATGTGGGAAAATATTAGGATTTAAGGCCTTGTGACGTAGTTCGTTAATAAATTTAGTTTAAAAATTATTTTTCCGTTAAATACAAGTTTAAAAAAGTACTTTAATGTGCAACATGAGGGTTGAAATCCTTTTTTTTTTTTTACCATGGGGCTATCTTCCGATTCCCTTACCCCGTGCACATTAAAGTACATTTTTACCCTTGTATTTAACAGAAAAATAATTTTTAAACTAAATTTACTTACAGACTACACCACGAGAATTTAGATCTTAATTTTTTTACCACGAGACTATCTTTCGATTATCGTATCATCACAAAGATCATTTATGTGATTAGGCCTTCAATATATCATGATGTTTCAAAATTCTTCTTTCTTGTAATATCCTTAAGGAAGGCTTTTAGTCTAGTCAGCGTAGGAAAGCAAGTAGGAGTCACAATCCGTATGAGTAGGGTTCACCAACGCATATGGGTTCAATCTCTATTAAGAAGTAGGTACAAATAGATGGTAACAATAATATTTTGAATCCCCACAGACAACGGTGGCATCACGGCTCCAAGCCAAACCTCTTTCTCCTTTCTACCATAAAAGAATGTATACATTATTTCTCCTTTCTTCCAATACCGTCCATCCCACCCTCAAATACAATCCTCCCGACCCTCCTTTTTTGAGCACATGCATATTTTTCTACTAAATGGAGGGAGAGTTCGGCTAAGTCACACAGTGGCAGTCTAATTTGGTATCGAATTCAGCATCCACGATATTCGAACCTAAGACCTCTCGCTTCCAAGTGAAAAGAAATATCACCCAACCGTAGTACTGAGTGGCCCCGACCCTCCTTTTAGAGCAACCATAATTTCATTACTTCAAAACGTCAATAAAATACATAATTAAGAGCCATATAGAAGAAGAAGTTGGCTCACAAAAAACCTCATACAGCAAAACAAATACAAAGACGGACCCGATTTCTCTCAATAGGATAGAAAATTATTTATTTAGCTTGAACGCGTGAAGAATTGAAAATAATCTAACAATTATAGCCCGACATTTGTATACTTTACTTCCTAAACATGTTGGTATTAAAATGAAGTAATTAATCCCACGTTAAAATTTCCACAATAATGCTAAAGAGATTTTTTCAAAAGTGAGACTTTTTATAGACTTGTTGTCACCTCATATTTTTTGCATTATGTTTTATAATGTTGAGACATAAATTGACGTTACATTATAAGGTGCCAAAAAGTTCATGGAGAGTCCCCTTAGCATTCTCATAATTTCATTAGTCGTTTTTTTGGCCTCACTAACTTTCATTGTATTGGACTGCACTACTTATTAATGTAATCATGTGTTTGTTAAGTGCATGGACTAAGTTAAATGGACAAAAAGGAACAAGTATGCTGCGTGGGCTAACTCCCTCGCTAGCAAGACCAGTTGAGAACCATGAGACACGTGGACTAGCTCCCTCACGTCTCTCTCTGCTCTATGTTTTCACAAACGCCGAGAGCCACCCTCGTTCCCCCTCGCCAATTCCCCCTCCCCCTCCTCTCTTTCTCCTCCCTTTTTTCTCGTTTTGCTCCGCCGAGATCCGGTTCTCCTCAACCCGATCCGATTGGCACCCAATAACCCCTTTGACGAGTTTGTTCACCCACAAGGCCTGCCTAGAGCTCAACATCTCGAAAATCGTCCTCTCGGATCTTCCGAACCCGGATCCGGACCTCTTCAAAGTCGGGTTCCTCCTTCTCTTTGCCAACTGCCTCCAGCCGCTCAAGATCTACATGAACGTCAAATCCATTATAATCTTTTCTTTAAAAATAACCAGAGGGGTATAATTCAAAATTACAACATTTCTGAATATTATTACTATTAGGTGAAATAACACTACACTAGAAGCTTCCATCATAATTCTTTGTTTTTGGCCTCCCTCTTTAAAATGATATTTTTCTTTAAAGTAATTCAAATTAGTGAGAAATTCAAACTCAATACGATAATTACGTACACGTAAAACAAAAACCACAGAAAGAGAGTGTGCCAGAAATAGCAGTAGCAGTAATAACTATTTCGTATATAAAACGGCCAAAACTTATAGGAAATTTAGAAATATAACCAAAATTTGAACCTTATGTAGAATTATAATCAGAATTTTAATTTTATGATAATTACAACCAAAAGTTGATTAAAAGTACTAATATATCCTTAATGTTAGGGTTTCTCACAACAACCAAAACCCAACTTATAAGATTGCAGAGTTGAATATAGTTGGAGATTTAAACTATCTTCAGATGTCTACGATCTTTAACTATACCTTTAGATATCTACAACCTTTAAACCATAATGAAAGCATGAATTAAAACAGAGTAAAACATAAATTAAGACCAAATAAATATACCACGGCAAATCCTCCAGGGGCCAGTGTGAAGTAAAACATTTTTTTCGAGCATAACTCTCAATGTGATGGGGAGGGAATCATCCTCCACTCGTAGTCCTTGCCTCCCTGCTGCTTATGGAGTCAAATTTTGTTTGGCCACCAAAATCTCTAATTCTTGCAAAGGCATAGAAATGATACGGCAAAAATGTTGCTGGTTTTGTTTTCTAATTCATGCTTTCATTGTGCAGAAATTCGGAAGGTTGCAGGAAGTTGTTCAAAAGTTGCAGAGAATAATGAAAACAAAAAGGCGATAGAGATTAATTCCTCATTATAAGGTTGTTTAAAGGTTGTGTTTTGCTTGTTATGAGAAACGCTAATATTTAGGGTATATTAGTACTTTTACGTCAAATTTTGGCTATAATTATCATCAAATTAAAATATAACTCTACATTGGGTCTAAAATGTGTTATTTTTCCAAATTTTCCAAAGCTTATTATACGACAAAATAGAGAGAGAGTGACTGTAATTTATTTAATTACTTATTTATTCTCCTTTCCTTTTCAACACATTTTCCTCCTCCGGTGGTGAACCTCGGTGATCCGTTCGTCTACTCGCTCGAACCATCTCCACCGTCCCATCCCCCGAGGAACATCCCCAACCACCACCGCCACTACCACCTTCTTCCCCATTCCACAATTCCGATTACCATTCCTTTCAGACCAAAAACCAAAAAAAAAGGGAAAAAAAACACACGAATTCCTATCTCATCGGAATTGAATTTTTTTGCACAACGGATACACATACATTGTACGCATATGTTGTTGTATATGATTTGAGAAAATTGAGAAGTGTGACAAAAGAAAAAAAAGATGGGTGTGATTTCAAGGCAAGTGTTCCCTGTTTGTGAAAGTCTGTGTTTCTTCTGTCCGGCATTGCGTGCGAGATCACGGCATCCCGTCAAACGGTACAAGCAGATGCTCGCCGAGATATTTCCTCGCTCTCCGGTGTGATCTCTTTTATTAACATTTTTATTATTGTTGGGGTTGTTTTAATTAATGTCTAATTGAATATTAAGTTTATGGTGCAAAGTTAAAAAAAAAAAAAAAAAAAAAGAAAAAAGAAGAACCATGTAAATTGTATACTGAACCAATGTGGGGCGTTTTGGTTATTGGGTTTTGAGGATCTTGTGAAAAATTGGTAACTTGTGTCGCAAGAAACGAGCAATTTTCTCTTTATTATTCACTAAATAATGAGTCAGATAATATGATGAAGCCTTCTGTGAGTTACACTGTCAAATTTACGGTTCTTATCGTGTTACCAGAGTGTTATCCAAAAATTGTTCACAATTTGGTGTTTACATTTCCCATTTTTTTTCCTCCTTTAAAATGAATTCGTCACAATTTTGTAATCGGTCTTTTTGTTTAATTAGGTTTTGAGCACAACTGGTATGTATGTAAAGTTTTTTTTTTTATGTTTGTTCCTTCAGTTGTGTTATTGGAACATTTCTTTCCTATTTTGTCAGGATGAAGAACCGAATGAGCGCAAGATCAGTAAACTATGTGAATATGCTTCAAAAACTCCTCTTCGTATTCCAAAGGTGCCACCTCTGCTCATTGTATAAAATGTGGTTCACCTTGCTGCCATGAACTTAAGCGATACTGTAATGTCAAAATTGGTGTATCCTCGTGTATGCAGCTGCTGATTTAAGTTGATTTTGGTGAAGGCCATTGTGGAATTTAGTAACGGTACTATTGATGTGGAAGTTTTCTTTTGGTTTGGAGGACCGTTGTTTATTAGGGCGGTTATCATTAACGACTACACCAAATTGAACTGGATAAAGTAACTTGGGATAGGCCAATTTGTACGAGGCATTAGTGTAGTGTCAGAATCTGAGATTAACTGAAACACAATACCTCTCATGTTTTGACTAAGATGATGAAGAATGATAGTTAAATGTGCGTACAAACTTAATTATGGAAAGCAATAACATTTAACTTTGAAATATGCTAAACATAAGGGATTAATTGTGTTTAAATGGTTCCTTATCTTTTAATTTTCGTCTGGCCTATCGTTGATTTTTTATCTGTTAAATAATGTTTATTCATTTTCTTGACCTTTCAGGTTATATAGATTTAATTTTACTTTTCATTTGTGTATTCTTTTGTCACGTTGATATAATTTCAAAATTTATAATTTAGATCACAACTACTCTGGAGCAACGGTGTTACAAGGATTTGAGGACTGAAAATTTTCACTCTGTGAAAGTCGTCATGTGTATCTACCGGAAGCTGTTGGTCTCTTGTAAGGAGCAAATGTGAGTTTTTTAGTTCATAATACATGTGAATGAATTATAAAGGTTATTGCCTAGTATGATCCTGTCTTCGGATTCCGAAACGTTATTGAGAAACGCTAGAGCATGTGTGGATTTTTACTATGGACAAATGCACCATCCACGGTTACTTGAGCAAACTTTAGAACTTAAACAAGTCAATCCACATTAGAAAACTAAGGCACTAATTTTTGAAGCTTGGGTTTTACATGTATTATGTCCAAATTGTGAACGAGCATCGGTGCGTTTCTACTTTCTCAACTCATCTTCTCATATGTGCTGACTTTGCCAAACATGCAGAGTAAATATGTTGGACGACATGGAGCATCTGTGGCCAAATCAGGCCAAACGAATGTCTGAATATCCTGCTCTGGCATCATGTTACAGTTAGAACATCCAGAATAAAATCATGTGACAATAAGTGGAGAGGCCTGTGATTATAGAGTGCAAGGTGCAGAATGTCCAATGTAGACTTTATGTTTACAACACAAACGATACTTTTGATTGGTTGAGTAGATTTGGCAAGCCTAAGGTTTATCTACTCTGATACAATGCGTAGAATGGTTAATGTAGAAAGTTTGTTGAGATCACAAACAATACTTTTTATAGGTTGACATAGATAGATTTGGCATGAGGTGAATTGACTGAAAATTTTCTCCGAGCTATGGAATCCAAACTAACCTTTATTTGTTTATTTATTGGTGATGTATTCGCTGATGCCAAAATCTGTGATTCATCCCATTAGTTTTCTCATATGGCATAGATCGTAGATACATACAGTCATATCTTGGCATATAGGTATACATATTTTATTTCCGGCTGAGAGAGGACGAGTCTAAGACGAACACAGACAGATTCAGACACTATCATAATTGGTTAGAATTATCTAAGAATAATATCAAAGAAGTGATTCCGTATAAGATGAATGGAGGCATGTATCAATGTGGTTCTTTAGATTTTCTTTGGAGAATTGTAAGCAGCAATACTTATCTGTTAACTCATTGTGTTGTCAGACTCATCGTGCCACCTATTTGAAGTAAATTTATTGTGTCTAATTGTAGCCCGCTTTGTATCTCGTAGTTTTTTCGTCTATTTTTCTGGTAATAGTTTTCTTGAATGCTTGTCCATTAAGGTATTGACTGACTTGTTGAAAACAGATTACAAAACTATCCTCTGCAGTTCGATTTAGCTCATGAATAGTTGTGCGGAAATTATTGGTTTTGATGTACAAGTTGTGATCTGTTTATTTATGGCAGGCCATTATTTGCAAGTAGCGTGCTTGGCATTGTACAGATTCTACTTGATCAAACACGACACGATGAAATACGTCTTTTAGGATGCCAAACTCTTATTGAGTTTATAAATAATCAGGTGGGAATTGTCGGCACATTCTCTCTCTTTCAGATTGTTGTTTGTTTTTGGTAATTGGGTATGACTTGCTTCTGAAGCTGCAGCCTTTTCTCCTATGGAAGTTCTTAATCTCATGTAGCTGTTTTGATTGTGCAGAAGGATGGTACATACATGTTTAATTTAGATGGCATAATTCCAAAACTTTGTCTTTTAGCTCAAGAAACGAGGGAGGACGGGACGGATAAGTGTTTGCGTTCTGCTGGGCTTCAAGCTCTGTCATCAATGGTAATTCATCCTCATTTCAATTTGGTCATTACTTCATGCACTGCTACTTGATTCGCATGTGATATTTAATTTAGTATCATGTAGTCTGATATTCATAATTTTCACATTGTCACCTAGTGCGAAAGATTTATTAGAATATTTATGCGTAGGTGAGAAGGGTAACTAGTGACTCATGCGGAGCGGCACTAGATCTTGTAAATCATAATCTTGTATGAGTTGCAAATTCTCCCATATGCACCCTCACAAGTGTTTTTTGTATGCAGGTTTCGTTCATGGGTGAATTCTGTCATATTTCATCAGAATTCGACAGCGTAAGTTTATTTGGCACCATTTACTGTTAAAGAAATCAACCCCATCTCATTAAAGGACTTACACAAATCTAGAATAAAGAATTCTAGAACATTCACTAAGGTTGGTTAGCTAGATTATCCAAGTTAAAGTAGTACTTTGTAGAAATGACTAGAATGTTGTCTCTTAAGTTGGTGGAAGAGTCTAGAAGAATGGTGAGGTTTCCACCAACATGCAAGATTAGTATAGATAATTCTAGCTTAGGAAGTTAGTGGAATTATCTAGATATCTCTAGCATTGTGTGTCCATGCTTCTCCAAGGTTCCATCCATGCCTATAAAAGGAGAAGGCATCCACACCATTTGTATCAACAAATCAACAAGAAAGCTTGTAAACAAAGCAAGCAAGTGAGAGTGAGAAGAAAGAATAGTCTTGTAAGAGTGTGAGTGTTCTAGATTTTGTCTCTAGAAAGTGAGTGAGTGTCATAGCTTCTCAAGAGTGTCTTTGATAGTTTGTGTTGTAATATTTTGTTTGTGTAATACAAGTAATTTGTTTACTTGTATTGTCTCTCCAACACTTGTGTTAGAGTTGTGTACTCTAAGTTTTTCACCCCAACAATTGGTATCAGAGCGGTACGATTAGGGACCGTCTCTATTAAAGCTCTTGAGAATCGTGAGAAGTTTAGTACTTCGCAAGATTATTTGTTAATCTTGTTTGGCTTATCGAAGCTCTGCCGACACGATGGGAGATCTTCAAGTTGTTGGAGGAATCAAGAAGTTGAACAACAAAAATTACAATACGTGGGTGACGTGTATGGAGTCTTACCTACAAGGCCAAGATCTTTGGGATGTCGTCGGCGGTAATGAAGTTACGCAGCCAAAAGAAGACACCAGCGGCGCTTTGAGGAAGTGGAAGATCAATGCAGGTAAGGCCATGTTTGCCTTAAAAACCACAGTTGAAGATGACATGTTAGAGCACATACGAAAGGCCAAGACACCAAAAGAAGCATGGGACACCTTCGCCACACTCTTTTCAAAGAGGAACGATACAAGACTGCAGCTTCTCGAGAACGAGTTGTTATCAGTGGCCCAAAGGGACATGACGATTGCGCAGTATTTCCACAAGGTAAAGTTTATTTGTCGTGAAATTTCTGAATTAGATCCTAGTGCTGCCATTGTAGAATCCAGGATAAAAAGAATAATTATCCATGGATTGAGACCCGAATATCGAGGCTTCGTTGTCGCTGTACAAGGATGGCCGACCCAACCATCACTTGTTAAGTTCGAGAATTTGCTTGCCGATCAAGAAGCTTTGGCAAAGCAAATGGAAGGGGTCTCGTTAAAAGGTGAGGAGGAAGCACTCTACACCAAAAGTAAAGGCAGCTTTAAGCAGCGTGCTGGTGGTGGATCTAAAAGAAATGGTGACAAGGAAAAAGGTCATCAAGGAGGAGGGAGTTCTCGGCCAGGGGGAGCTCCGAAGTATCACGGCAACCGTGGTCAGTCCCAAAATAATAAAAGATTTGAGGGCAAGTGTTACAATTGTGGAAAGAATGGCCACATGGCGAAGGATTGTTGGTTCAAAAGGCCTACAAAAAGTAATGTTGCCAACTCAGAGAAGAAAAGTGAAGATGATTGGGATGCCATAGCATATCTAGCTATGGATGAAGAATGGGATGCTGAAGCATCTTCTTGGTGGTGCTCAGAAAATGAAGTGTTGCCTGACTCAAGAGAGATTAAAGATATGTTGCAGGAGAAAATGGGAGACCAAGTTGCCCAAATCCAATCGAGTCCAGATGAGCTCGAGGAATTGCTTGATGGTAATGATGTCAAGCAAGAAGTACCTAAGAGTCATTGGAAAACTGAAGAAGTTAGATCTAGTGAAGTGGAAGTATCAACTCCACGATCACAACTAAGAAGGTCAATAGGAATACTGAAGCCAAATCTCAAATACGCCACCGCAACCATAGTAGAAGAAGCAGTTGAAGCTGAGATGTGTAAAGAAGCATCACAGAATTCCAAGTGGCATACATCTGGGCGAAGAGGATGCTGTGTTAAAGAAATATCAAACTTGGGATCCAGTGGCAAGGCCAAGAAATGTGAAACCCATCTCATACAAATGGGTGTTCAAGATGAAGCGTTGTCAACCCAGTGTAGAGAGAAGAATGAGATGGTGTTGAGAGGGAGTGTTAAAGAAATCAGCCCCATCTCATTAAAGGACTTACACAAATCTAGAATAAAGAATTCTAGAACATTCTCTAAGGTTGGTTAGCTAGATTATCCAAGTTAAAGTAGTACTTTGTAGAAATGACTAGAATGTTGTCTCTTAAGTTGGTGGAAGAGTCTAGAAGAATGGTGAGGTTTCCACCAACATGCAAGATTAGTATAGATAATTCTAGCTTAGGAAGTTAGTGGAATTATCTAGATATCTCTAGCATTGTGTGTCCATGCTTCTCCAAGGTTCCATCCATGCCTATAAAAGGAGAAGGCATCCACACCATTTTTATCAACAAATCAACAAATCAACAAGAAAGCTTGTAAACAAAGCAAGCAAGTGAGAGTGAGAAGAAAGAATAGTCTTGTAAGAGTGTGAGTGTTCTAGAGTTTGTCTCTAGAAAGTGAGTGAGTGTCATAGCTTCTCAAGAGTGTCTTTGATAGTTTGTGTTGTAATATTTTGTTTGTGTAATACAAGTAATTTGTTTATTTGTATTGTCTCTCCAACACTTGTGTTAGAGTTGTGTACTCTAAGTTTTTCACCCCAACATTTACTGCTATGTCTAATTCTTATATAATTGTTTCTGATATAATTACCTTATCGCTTTTTTTAATTGCTATTTTATCTAACTAAAAAAATGTGCTCATTTATGTTCATAGACTCATACAATTTTAAATAAGTGTCATCGTCTGCTTGTAGCTGTAGGAATAAAAAAAAAAAAAAAAAAACCTATAGGGACACTTTTTTTATATCAACTATTGTTTACAGATTCTTTTTCTTTCTGTCTTTTTTCATGTCTGGGTTCTTCATAACTTCTAATGGCATTTATGGTGTAGTCCAATTTTCATCTTTTTCAAGCCACAAATCATTAGCATCCGACAACCTTTTATTTTCCTTTTGTAAATCAGGTTGTTTCAGTTGTCTTGGAAAATTATGGAGGTCCAAAGAATAAGTCAGAAAAACAAGACATCCAGATTGGAAGTCCAGGAGAAGTTTCACCTTCACTAGAACCCATGACAAGGATTTCGTCCTTGAGGCTGCTAGGGAGTGAAATAGGCGAAGTCCATGTATCAGGGTAGTTTTTCTTGGCACAGTATTGCGTAAATAACTAACTAACTATCATTATGTATCATTCTAGCTATTTCATTATGTTATAGCTAATGTATTATTTCTTCTTCTTGTTTTTGTTTACAGGGACGACATGAATAACCCCAGATTCTGGTCAAAGGTTTGCCTGCACAAGATTGCTAAGTTAGCCAAGGAAGCTACAACCGTACGGCGTGTATTAGAATCTTTGTTCCGCTATTTTGATAATGGAGATCTCTGGTCTCCTAAACATGGACTCGCGCTGTCTGTCTTGATGGATATGCAGTTAATAATTGAAAATTGTGGTATTTAATTTTTCTTCAAATTGCTTAGAACTTGTTGCCTCTGGGAACTTGACTAGTCTTCTTTTGTGATGAAATTAGTTGCACTCTTCCAACTGATATTTTGATGACCTGTGAACTGCTTCTTGCAGGGCAGAACAGGCACTTCATGTTGTCCATCTTAATTAAGCATCTTGATCACAAGAATGTTCTTAAGAACCCAAATATGCAGCTCGACATTGTTGATGTTGCCACCTCTCTTGCTCGAGAAGCAAAGGTCCAATCATCAGTTGCGATAATTGGTGCTCTGAGTGATATGATGAGACACCTGCGGAAAAGTATACATTGCTCACTTGATGATTCAAATTTGGGGGCCGAAGTAATTGAATGGAACCGAAAATTTCGAGCAGCAGTGGATGAGTGCCTTGTGCAGTTGACACATAAGGTGATGATAACATCCATTACATTTCTTTAAAGATGGAACAAATAGTCTCACAAGGTAGATTTTATTGCCTTTTATTGTGCAGGTTGGACATGCAGGTCCTGGTCTTGACATGATGTCCGTGATGTTAGAAAACATGTCTAACGTTACCGTTATGGCTAGAACCTTGATTTCTACTGTTTACCGTACTGGTCAAGTTGTGGCGACAATACCTAATTTGACATATCAAAACAAGGCAAGAATGCATCAGTTATATCACTTCCTTTGATACTTCCTTCGATCTACAATTATTAGTGCACAATACCAAGTTTCCATCTGATTTTCTTTGTTTTCGTTTTGTGGTTTGAATGTCTGAATTTCTATAGACATTTCCTGAGGCATTATTTCATCAGTTACTCGTAGCTATGGTCTGCGTAGACCATGAAAGCAGGGTGGGCGCACACCGTATTTTTTCTGTCGTGCTTGTTCCCTCATCTGTTTGCCCTCGTCCTTGTGCTGCTGCGCCCATTACTACAAAGAAAAATAATATTGGAAGGACCCTCTCTAGAACTGTATCAGTATTTTCTTCATCAGCTGCGCTCTTTGAAAAATTAAACCATCAATCTCACTCACACGAAAACATTGCTCAAGAGATGAAGGACAAAGTTGTAATTGTGGAAGAAGCAAAGGTTCCTAACGAATCCATGTTGAACAGATTGAAGTCCAAATTTAGTTCAAGAAGGCATCCATCAGCTACAAGTGAGTCTATCGGTAATGAGGATGGTTCAGTCAGCAATCACTCCATGATGAACCGGTTGAAGTCAACTTATAGTCGAGCCTACAGTATTAGAAGGAACCCATCAGATACACCTTCTGCTGATGAAAAAACTACTAGTATTTCAGATAAAGATTCGGTATTGTTTGTTGGTTCTGCTATTGTCATACAATGACTATGTGCTTTGAACACTATAGTATTACTTGATCATCTTCCATTGTGACCATTTTTCTTCCGACTGATTTTTGCAGACAATGTCCCTTAGGTTAAGCAGTCGTCAGATTACCCTTCTGCTTTCATCAATCTGGGCACAATCCATCTCTCCTTCAAATACACCTGAGAACTATGAAGCAATTGCTAATACCTACAGTCTTGTGCTACTTTATGCTCGAACTAAGGTACAACTTCCATTTTTGCTTGCATGTTAAGGTACAGCTCCTATTTTTCCATTTTGCCTCGTGTTTGGATATTGCTTTTTTCTCGAGACTACTCAATTTCAGGGTAAAGTGGGTTTTCCCAAATTATAGGAATAAAGTACTTTGCTATTAGTCATCAGCTCTATCCTTACCAATCCACCATTATCAATTCGATCATTCAATCCTTAATTTAAGCTAACTGGCTCCCGAGCCTTAAGCTATAAACTAAAAAGGCTACATCAATGACAACAATGAAGTTAAAATGACATGCTTTTGTCCCCCTTGTCTGGAATCTTGGGTTTAGATAACAAAAATATTTACTGTTAGTCTACAGAATTTCAGGGTTAGTGGATTTGTAATTTGTGCAAGTTACAAATCGACTTTATAATGAAATTTGTAGTTAATTTTTTTTTCTCCTTGTTTGGTCCCCAATTTTCACTTTGTTTGGATTCACTATGTCATGTAGAACACCTCCGATGAGACCCTGATCCGAAGTTTTCAGCTAGCCTTTTCCCTGAGGAGCATTTCTCTTGGAGGAGGTAAGCCCTCGAGTCTACAGACGGTTTCTTTTCCATAAGTTCTTTAGCAACATAAATGCATTGCTCATCTATAGTGAAATGCCAAGATTGAGATTGTATTGTTCATAAATTTCTTGCTCAACATATGATTTAGGAAATGTGTAAGTTTTCTAATGTTACGGCTCAGTAAAACAACTCAGTTATTGGTAAATTAATAGAGGAGTGAGCTGGAGAGTAAATTACAGTTTAATCTTGCCCTCTGTCTTCTATTACTGAATTTTTAACTGTTTGGTCTAGTTTATAGAAGAATTTCCTTTGAAACATGTTGTAATGGTGAGTTTCAGTCAAGAATTTTGTGCCCGATTACGAGTCTCGGGAAACATACGTGATAAGTTGCTGTATTGTTTTGGCTGTAAACCTGATGTTGTGTTTCTTCACACCTTGACAAACTGAAGTACATACAGATTTTTGCTTCTTATTAACTATATGGTAAATTGGTAATCAACTCGTTGATTAAGTTGCAAGTGGATGGTGGCTTAAGAGATATAGCATGACAGCAAAGCATATCTAGTATAGAAGGACATGCATCGTAAGAAGCAGCTTTCGTTTAATGATGCAGTTTCTATTGAATACGCCTTCTCGTAATATCCTAATATCCTCTATTTAGTAAGTATGATATTTTCAACTTTAGTTTGTAATTCCATATTGAATATATTCGTTGCACTGGAATGTAACTGACGGCCGCAAACCACTTTGGGTTGTAATTTTTTGGATGCCATTTTTAACTAGGGGATTTCATATTGCAGGATTGCAGCCATCAAGGCGCAGATCCCTCTTTACTTTGGCAACATCGATGATCATCTTCTCAGCTAAAGCCTACAACGTGGTTGCTCTCGCTCCTTGTGCTAAAGCAGCACTTACAAATGAAACAGTACGTGCAACAGAGTTTCCGGACCCCATTTCCGTTGAATGTTAAATTGGCGGACCTTTTAAGTTATTTGTAGTTTGATTTGAAGTTTCCGAAGTTAGCCTTGCTCAATACTGGCGTGTATGCTTTCATGACATGCTGTTAGGTTGATCCATTTCTACGGTTGGTTGATGATTGCAAATTGCAAGCTATCAATTCTGGAGCTGACCAAGTAAGGAAAGTTTATGGGTCAAAAGAAGATGATGAGGATGCTTTAAGGTCACTTTCTGCTATAGAAAAATCTGAGAGCCAATCCAAGGAATCATACGCTACCATGATAGTGCAGACGCTTAGAAATTCACCAAAAGTAAACTTCCTATCACATTGTGATTATCTGAACCATGTCTAGTTCTTTGTAATTACGATTCTGATACTAGCTATTTCGGTTTTCTTTTTTAACTACAGGATTCATCGATTATAAAACAGCAGTTGCTTAATGATTTTCTGCCTGATGATGCATGTCCACTGGGAGCTCCGTTGAACATGGAAACACCCAGAGAAATCGACCAAGTTGGCGTACAAGATGATGGAGAACCTGATAAGGTAATTTACTCGAACGACTTCCTCTTTTTTATAATATCCAAACAATTAAGTGTACATAATGACTTTATTGTGCAGGCGGAGCCCCCATTATTCACAATTGGGGATGATGCACCCAATGCATCTGAAAATCTAACCGACCCTGGCACAAAAGTTGCAGTGGAAAGTTTAAGCATAATAAGCGTTGATCAGCTTTTAGACTCGGTAAGTGAGGCCGCTCACACACTGTTGCTGGTTTGTGGCCTTTGTAGAAATCAGACAGAAAATACGTAAATCAATGGACATTACATCAAGTTGAACATTGTGCTAAGTAAGAGAGCGATTCATGTGCAGGTTTTGGAGACAACACATCAAGTTGGAAGATTATCAGTCTCCGCTGCTACAAATATGCCTTACATGGAAATGGCTGGCCAGTGTGAGGCTATTCAAATGGGGAAACAGCAGAAGCTGTCGACATTTATAGTTTCCCAGCAGAGACAAGAAAGTTTGATTAGATTTTCTAATGATTGCAACCAGGAAAAGGAAACACTATCTGTTGTTCCGCTGGGCACTCCTACGGTATTTTCTTTAGCATACACCATATGGGAAAGTTATAAATTCAATCCCTTTATTTTGCATTGCATGCATACTATGTTTTTAGCATATTCTGAGTTTCCGAAAACCATCTGGGACTGCAAGGTGGAAATCCATTCCTTGAATCAAGTGCTATTTCACTCAACCAATCTGTTGGCAATGGCTGTTCGATGCTTTGCGCAACCGAGTATCAGCCCTATCCACACTTTCAGCTACCGGCATCAAGCCCCTACGATAACTTTTTAGGGGGCGTTTGTTGCGCCGGACTATCTCGGACTAGATTAGCTTCAAGGACTAAGCTGGACTGGCTTAGATTAGACTAAACTGGACTAACTTAGTGAAGCGTTTGGTGCAGTATTGGACTAAGAAGCTGGATAATAACAAATTCTAATATTATTTTATTTAATATATAAATTATTAATATTTTATTATGATCTTATCTTTTTCTCCATCTTTTCCTACCATTTTCGTCCCACTCTTTTCCTCTTCTCTCATCGTCCCACCCTCTCCCTCTTTTTTTCCTCTTAGACCTCTCAATTCATGTCTCTTTCTCATTCCTGGTCAAACTCCTTATTGATTCCAGTCTTTATTTCTCTGTCCTCCCTCTCTCTCTAGCTATGCGTTATTCGAACGGAACCTCACGGCTCCAATTTTTACGACGAGTTGCAGGTTTCCCGATGTGTTTTTTGGTCAACCCTCATTAAATTGGATGAAGTTAGCACCGCCAAAAAATTTATCACCATCCCTGGACCGAGATCTTAGCTTTGCATGCTCAAATTTGTCATGGATTTGAAGAAGCCCAAACAGGCCAAGACTTCCAGGCCATTTTTCGGCCACATTCAACCACATTTTGGCTTCGATTGAAGTAAAATCGTAATCTTGTCACTCCCAGCTTCAATTTGGTATATTTTATATGAAAGTTGGTTGTGAAATGGATCTGAAAGAGAGTCGGGAAGTTAATGATTGATCTAGGTGACCGGCGATGACAAGGAGTCTGTCGGGAGTGGTCGTTGAGCATGACAAGGACGAGAAATAGAGGATAGTCTTAGCTAGTCCCATGGTTATTGGGGGGTCTCACTAAGACCTCTTAGTGAAGGGTTTTGTCCATGCTAGTCCCTTTTAGTCTCATTAATGTTAGTCCCAGCATGGAACAAACACAGTATTGAACTAATAGCTAGTCCAGTCTAGTCCAGTCCGAGTTAGTGAGGGCAAACAAACGCCCCCTTAAAGGCTGCAGGTTGTTGATCCGTGTAGAGAAAAATAGCCTTTGTAGCACGTAAGAAATTCAGGGGGCGTTTGTTGCACCGGACTGTCTCGGACTGTACTAGCTGCAGGGATTAAGCTGGACTAGCTTAGACTAGACTAAGCTGGACTAGCTTAGTAAAACGTTTGGTGCAGTGTCGGACTAAAAAAAAGGATAATAACAAACTATAATATTATATTTTTTAATTCATATTTAATAATATTATATTAATTAATTCTACCTTTTTTATTCTAATAATACTCTCCCTCTCTCTGGAAGCCTCCATCTTTTTCTCCCTTTTTATCTCCTTTGTTCTCTCCATCCCACGCTCTCCACCACGTCCGAAACCTCTTGATCGAGATCCCATCGGACGATCTCCGGTTTGGGAGGGAGCGAAAACCGGCAAAGCTGTGCAGATCGGAGACAGAGGCATCGAGATAGAGAGAGAGAGACTGGGGGAGAAAGATCGAGAGGGAGGAGGTTGAGAATCGATAGATCCGAAAGGTGTGAGAAATTGGAGATGGAGGAGTCGGAAGAGAGAGACTGAGGGAGAGAGAGATTGAGAGGGAAGAGACTGAGGAGAAGAGAGTCTTCGAGAAGGTGTGAGACACTCTGGTGGAGGTCGCGGTGGGGTGTGGGTGTGGATGTGGTGTGTTTGCTTCGGGAAGGAGAGTTGCAGAGATGGGGGAGAAGAAACAAGGAGAGGAATGACGGAGAAGGTTCGAGAGATTGAGGAAGGGGGAAACACGGGGAAGTGGTGGAGAGAGCTTTCCAAGGTTTTCTCTCCGTCCCACGCTCTCCTTCCCTCCCCTATTTTTCAGGTTTTTATTCGGTGCAAGATTCGAAGGTTTTTATTCGGTGCAAGATTCAAACTGGAGAGAGCTTTCCAAGTCCGTGGATTCAATCGGAGCCGCAAGTTTGTGGAGCGGCGAAACCGGGCTGCAGCGATGCCTGGCGAGCTGACCGGCGACGAGTCGGGGTTTGTGGAGTTAGGGAAGTGAGAGACAATGATGGCTTGGATTTCTTGGATCCGTTTCTGTCAAACCCAATATTGCAGACTTGGAGATCCTTTGAGATGGAGAAGATGAAGGAGGAGAGAAGCAAAGCAAGCAACATGAGGTGAAGCCTGAGGTGAAGAACAGAAATGGAGGTGAAGCAGTGAATCGAAGAACAGAAACACGAGGTGAAGCGAAGAACAAAAACGGGACTACGAATCCCCTCGTTTTTGGTAGCTCTCGCTAAGCCCACCTAGGGCAGGATTTAGTCGGCACGAGTCCGGCTTAATCCCATTAAACACAATCCTAATTTACACCAAACACTGGACTACTAATCCTAGCTAAGTAGTCCAATCCAGTGAAACTTAATTCGGCCAAACAAACGCGCCCTCAGTGTTAACAACATTGGAGCGAGCGGCAGTTGTATCTGCAACAAGTTTGTGTTGTTCCCGATTCAGCCAGCCTTGTTTTCTCTTCATATCTCTACTGACCGACTGCATTCATTTATTCATCAATGGTTGATAGGGATGTTCATTTTATGCATCTATTGGTCTCTCCCTCGCTTTACTTGTTTGATATTGTAAAGTAAGAGTTTTGCTTACCCACACATATTTTTCTTCCCAACCGTTCACTACTGAAAAAGAAAACGTGCGGGAGATAATTTTCATGTAAAGTATAAAGACGTGAAATAGGTAAATTTCATTTTCGTACCTTCAGTGTGAAGTGAAAGCATGTTAATTTGTGTATAAAAATTACTTAATTTTGTGTAAAAGAGGAAAGAACTTTACTGAGATTCAGTTTTGATGCAAAAGATCAGGCTTTGACTGCAACTGCAGAGCATACCAAGAATTTGAGTAAGAAGGAATACCCAAGTTTTGAGGACAACCATGTTTGAGCCACCCAAGATGACTCAAACAAGGATATTTGCTCAACAAGAGAAGTTTATACAAAAAACTGATTTCCATTCAAGTCTGCCTGCTTACATAGAATACAAACATATTTATAGGCTTAGGAGGAACCCTCCCAAACCTCACCTAAAACTATTTGGATACAAGAGGCATCATCCTTTTTATCCCTTACATAAGATAAGGAGAGATCTTCTCTACATCACAATTAACAATGCTTGACTTAACACTCAAACTAGTCTAGATGAGATTCCTTACTTTATAACACATCAAATACTATTCTAGTGGGGCAACTTATTGTCCAACAACATAATTTTGGATAATGATCTTAGAACACTAAAATTGTAACTTATTAGCTAATGGAAAAATGACGTGCTCAAAAGGGTGAGGGTAAAAACAACATAGAATGTGAAAGTGTATTTTGACTAAGACTTTATTTTTTAGTATACAATAATTTATAGTTTTAGTTGGAGCATTTTTCATGATAAAAAGAGTTGAGTTGACTAGAGGTAGCTGCTTTCGTTCATGTCTAAATGTATCAAATAAATAGACCGTTGTCATGAATATGTCCAAATGTATCAAATAAAGGAGGATGGATGGGCAAAAGCTATTTGGGCACAACAGATTTTGTTGAACAAATAATATTATCTACACTAAGGGGTGCGAGGGTGGGGAAATAGGCTTAGCCCAATAACCTAAAATGTCTCACTTAGAAGTGAAGAGTAATATTACTAGACTGTAATACTAAATGGCTGTGCACAGGAGATTTAAACTCGAAAGATTAATTAATTAAAGAAAGTGATATTCACACGTATATTTTTACCTCTCACATACTCTTATTAATTTTTGGCTATTAATACTTTAATTCATTTAATCCGGTGATTGAAAATTAAGACGCATGTGAGAGGTAAAAATGAATATTTGATAGCACTACCTTAATGAATTAATTAATTTGTTTCTCCCTATAATCTTCTTCGATTGTTGGAAACAAAACACAATACAGATTCTATTGGACTAAGATTCTCTCCCCTCCTCTTCTCGTCCCTTTCCATCCCCTTCCCTCACATTCTCTTATTTTGTCTTTTTTTTGCAATAAAAAATTAAAATAAGATATTGATGTGGCTTAACCGTAACCGTTCAAATAGGAGAGAAGGGAAAAAAAGAGTGAAGAGAATCCTACTTCGATTCTATTACTCGCTTCTCGTCTGTATCTCATCACACAAGTAAGTCTCGCTTTTTCCTTTGGGGTGTGATATCCACACATCCATTTTTACTTTTTATACGCCTTTTCAATTTTCAACCGTCGGATCGGATGAATTGAGGAATATCAAATAACAGAAATCATCAAGGAGTGTTGTAAAAAGGGGTGAGAAGTAAATAACACACCCCTTTCCTTTTCTACTTTCCGTTTTCTGTTTGTTTCCCGAGAAAATTCCAAAGAAAACGAAACCCTTTTTAATTTTTGTTTTGGAATTTGTTGAATGTTTTATGTATATTTCATGAATGAAACTTGTTACAAGATGCGGCATATATGGAAAAACAAACAAGACAGCTAATGCCAACATCATGATGACCTTCAAAGCTAATGCCAACATCATGATGACCTGCAATCCCTCTAAACTTATTCTATTATCCAGCTTTGGCTTTTACAATAGGAATAGCCGAAAGGAATGGATGAAAACAGTAGGTGAGAGGGAGGACCGAATATAATAGCTAGGCAATGATAGTAGGTGAGCTGTTTCTCCATCACCACTAGACACCACTTGTTATTCTTCTAATATTTAACCCTATTTTTAATAATGACATCCAATACTCCCCCTCAAGCTGGATCCAGTAGGTTGATGGATCCAAGCTTGCCAAGAAGAAGCTGAAACTGATGAGAGGCCAATGATTTTGTGAATAGGTCCGCAAGTTGATCCGAGCTCCTTACAAAATGCGTTTGGATAACCTGAGATTGAACTTGTGTACGAACATAGTGACAATCGACTTCAATGTGCTTGGTTCTCTCATGAAAAACTGGGTTGGAAGCAATGTGCATTGCAGCCTGATTGTCACAGAAAAGGGACATGGATTGATGATTGAAAACACCTAAGTCACACAGTAAACCTTTGAGCCAGATTAGTTCACACGCAGTAGATGCCATTGCCCGATATTCTGCCTCAGCACTGGATCTTGCAATGACAGTTTGTTTTTTGCTTTTCCATGAGACAAGGTTGCCTCCCACAAACGTGCAAAATCCCGTTGTAGACTTACGATCAATGGAATTGCCAGCCCAATCTGCATCACAATAACCTGTAATCTGAGTGCTTGCATTTTTCTTCATGATTATACCACGTCCCACAGAACCTTTTAGATACCGAAGTATCCTTTTGACTAGGTTAAAGTGCTCCATCGTGGGAGAGTGCATAAATTGGCTAACAATACTGACAGCATAGGTAATGTCGGGCCTTGTGATGGTCAGGTATATCAACTTACCAACCAACCGCTGATAATAACTTATGTTTGGAAGAGATTGACCCTCTAAGCTGACCTTAAGTTTAATGTCAAGAGGTGTAGGGACCGGTTTAGCATCACTCATGTTTGCTTCCTTAAGGAGATCCAGAACATATTTGCGCTGGTTAAGGAATAAGCCCTTGTGAGATGTAGCCATTTCGATGCCAAGGAAGTATCTCAGAACACCAAGATCTTTTATTGCAAAGCGTTGCTGAAGGGAGTGCTTGAGTTCTTTGATTTCTTCAGGGTTATCTCCGGTAATGATCAAGTCATCAACATACACAAGAACAACCAATGTACCAGCGGTGCCTGAGCGTACAAATAAAGAGGAGTCCGCATTGCTTCTTCCAAAACCAACACTGATAAGGACTGAACTGAGCTTAGCATACCAGGCTCTCGGTGATTGTTTAAGACCATAAATTGATTTGTGCAGTTTACACACAACATCCTGTTTATGACTTTGAGAGTGACCCGGTGGTAATCTCATGTAGACGTCTTCTTCAAGCTCACCATGTAAGAAGGCGTTTTTTACATCCATTTGATACATAGGCCATCCTTTGTTGACAGCCACAGACAAGAGTACGCGCACTGTGTTCATCTTTGCAACGGGGGCAAAGGTTTCCTTGTAATCCACATCAAATGTTTGAGTGAAGCCACGGGCCACTAATCGTGCCTTGTGTCTTTCAATAGACCCATCCGAGTTGAATTTAATCTTGTATATCCACCTGCAGCCTACTATCTTCTTTCCTTTGGGCAGTGGCACAATGCTCCAGGTTTTATGTTGATCGAGTGCATGCAGTTCATCCTGCATTGCTTGCTGCCACACTTGGGATTGGTTAGCTTCTTGAAATGATTGAGGCTCTTCATGCGCAGATATATTACTCAAATAGGCAGTGTAATTAGGTGACAACTTTTGATAAGAACAATAGTTGGATAAGGGGTGCTTGAGCTTGTACGTAACAAAGTCTTGCAGTCTTGCTGGTGGGTGCCTCTCACGAGTTGGATTTCGTCGAGGTATGGTAGGAAGAGACTCTTCTGAAGGTTCTTTAGGACCAATACTACGTAGAGTTTCATCTTCTACAGGCATGTTGCTGTCGTCATATGAATCCGGTTGATTTGGAGCCACAAGATCCATTGTGTGAGTTTGATCACCCGCATTGTTGTGTATCTCAGTCCTTGGCAGTGGAAACATGTCCAAGATAATCTCCCCCTGACTTGTACTATCCAGAGACTTACTGTAATAAGAGTTAGTTTCATGAAATTGAACATCCTTTGAAACAATTAATCTCTTAAGTTGTGGATTATAACACTTATACCCTTTTTGTGTGGACGAGTAGCCAAGGAAAATGCATTTAGTTGCCCTAGGATCAAGTTTGTCTCGATGTAATGACTGAACATGAACAAAACAGATGCATCCAAAGACTTTGAGGTGAGACAAGTCCACCTTTCTGTTCTTGACTATCTCCATTGGGGATTTGAACCCCAAAACCCTACTAGGTAATCTGTTGATCAGGTAAGCTGCTGTCATGACGCTTTGAGACCAAAAACGTTTTGGTACATTCATTTGTAACATCAATGCCCTAGTTTTTTCAAGGAGATCTCGGTTTTTTCTCTCGGCAACACCATTTTGTTGGGGTGTGCCAACACAGCTAGTTTGATGTATGATGTCATTGTTGCTCAAATATTGAGTCATGACTTGGGACATGTATTCTGTGCCATTATCAGACCTTAGGGTTTTGATTTGAGAAGAAAAATGATTTTTGACAAGGTTGTGAAAGTCCTTAAACACTTCCATCACCTCACTTTTTGATTTTAACAAATATAACCAGGTGGCTCTTGAATAATCATCAACAAAAGTTATGAAATATTTATAACCATCAAAAGATTCATTTGTTGGTCCCCATAAATCAGAGTGTACAAGCTCAAAAAGATGAGAAACTCTAGACATCGAAGACCCTAGAGGTAGTCTTGTTGCCTTTGACAAATGACAAGTTTCACAGTGGGTTGATTCTTTGCCTAAGTCAGGAAATAAGGTGGATAAGATAGGTTGAGATGGATGAGCTAGTCGTTGGTGCCACAAGGTGGAAGCTTGAATGGAGGTATGGATGGACTTTGACTTGGCATGGAACCCACAGGAAGAGCTTTTTGATATGTAATAGAGACCATCAAGGTAAAACCCCTCACCAATCGTCCTCTTGGTTATACAATCCTGAAAAATGACAGTTTTTGGTGAAAAAATGGCCAAACAATTTAAGGAATTTGTGATTCTTCCCACTGAGAGAAGTTGAAATGGAAATGATGGGACATATAGGGCCATAGACTCTATTTGATCAGATATCAGGTGGATTTTTCCCTTTCCTACAATCCTAGCACCTTCACCATTAGCAACAGATACATGTGAAGGATTATGTAGTTTCTCAAATCTATGTAACTTTGACATTTGATTAGTCATATGGTCTGTGGCACCAGAATCTACAACCCAAAAATCATGTAACTCATTTATTTTAAGAGCAGTTTGGAAAGCAGTTACGATACCTTTCAAGTCTGTCTGAGGTACATAATCAGCATCAGCTAAAAAACCTGCAAATTTGCCCATCAATGCAGTAGTACTTCCATCTTCATGATCAACCGATCCATCCTCTTTTCCCTTCTTTTGTTGGAGATACGCTGCGAACTCATTTAAAAGGATGGCAGGATTTGCAGTGAACTGTTGATAGGTATCAACATTGTTGATAGATGAAGATGTTGCAGTGTTGGCACGAGGGTGTGCTCGACTTGTCTTTGATGCGGATTTATCCTTCATGAAGTCAGGTTTGAGTTCTGGATGTAGGATCCAGCACTTGTCTCTCACATGCCCGATGTTGTCACAATGTAGGCACTTTAAATGAGGGTTTTTTCCTTTATATCTTTTTTCATTTGTCAGGTAAGCCCTAGCTTCTGTCACGTTGGTTTTTATACCATTGTTCATGACTTTTCTCCTTACTTCCTCACGTTGGATAGTTGCACAGATACTAGTGAAGGATGGTAGCTCCGAGTTCATGAGAATGTGACTTCTCAAATCCTCATATTCTGAGCTCAAGCTAGACAATAATTGAAAAATTTTATCTTCTTCAGTTCTTTTAAGGAGCACAGAGAGATCAGTTGTGTGAGGTCTGTACACATCTAACTCATTCCACATGCTTCTCAAAGAACCAAGATGTTGAACAAAGCTTTTACCTTCTTGCTGTATGTTGGAGATATCCTTCTTGAGTTGAAAGATGCGAGCTGCATTGTTTTGATTTCCATACATCTCCTTCACGGTGGTCCAAAGGATGAGAGACGACTCGGAATAGCTGAAGATTTCAGCAATATTCCTTTCCATAGAATTTAACAACCATGACATGACCAGTTGATCTTTACATAGCCACCCTCCATATTCTGGAGAAGAAGCATCTGGTGCAGGTTGACTGCCATTGATGAAACCGAGTTTGGATCTTCCACCGAGAGCAAGACTAACAGCCCTTGCCCATGGCAAATAATTAAACTCATTCAATAATACTGAACTGAGTCGTTGGTTTGGATTGATATCCATTTCAGAAGCACTTCCAGATGAAGAAGCAATGATACTTCCATCTGCCATTGTTTTTGAAAAATAAACACAGCAGGTTCGATATACAGAACTGGCTCAGGATGATGCCCGCTCTGATACCATGTTGAATGTTTTATGTATATTTCATGAATGAAACTTGTTACAAGATGCGGCATATATGGAAAAACAAACAAGACAGCTAATGCCAACATCATGATGACCTTCAAAGCTAATGCCAACATCATGATGACCTGCAATCCCTCTAAACTTATTCTATTATCCAGCTTTGGCTTTTACAATAGGAATAGCCGAAAGGAATGGATGAAAACAGTAGGTGAGAGGGAGGACCGAATATAATAGCTAGGCAATGATAGTAGGTGAGCTGTTTCTCCATCACCACTAGACACCACTTGTTATTCTTCTAATATTTAACCCTATTTTTAATAATGACATCCAATAGAATTCGAATGCAATTGCATTAAATTTTGCGTCTTTGATTTGGGTATTTTTAGAATTTTGAGAAGACCCATTGGATTATAGAAGCTTGAAGCAATGGAGGATGTTCGGGAGCAGGCTGAGCAGGAAAATCAACTACTTGGTATGTTTTTTCTTACTTTTGGCTTTAATTTCCAGTTCAAGTATTAAGTCATACTTTTTACGCTCAATCAACTCTTTCAGCTGCACTCGGTTTCTGTAAAAGCAAATATATGTCAAATCTTAGACTCGTAGTAGGTTTTCAGCTTCAATTAAATGTCAAATTAACCTGATAAGCGGGGTTTCGAGTGATTTAGTTGGACTAAATGAATACATGGAGATGTTTTCTTCAAGAACAATTCTTCTATCGGTCATTATTGAGCCAGAAAGATTTCGGAAATAATTTGTAGGTAGACATTTAATAACTGCTTCCAGTACACTGATTCATCGTTCCTCCATGCTTTTATGTTGAGTAACTCAGAAATCCTGTCTTCCAAAACTCATGTAGTACCGTATAATGTGCAGGGGAAAGGGGAAGATTGTCGTTCCCCTCTCCGTATGAGTGAGTTAGATTTCCAAATAATCATATATTTAACAACTACTACTCATCTTTTCATCTTGTTTCAGAAGATGGTACCTTCATTCGTGGGGAACCTTCAGAAGATGCTAATGGCCCCCCAAAAGTTGATTCTAAGGTGGAAATCCTTCACGAGAAAGTCACAAAGCAAATCATTAAGGAAGGTCATGGTCAAATACCATCCAAGTATTCAACATGCTTCTGTAAGTGTCAAGTGGTTTCCTTTTTGGTAGTGCTGTGCTGTGTACATTAGTTGAAAATCTAAGAACTGTTATGTGCGCATGTGTTTGTTAGTATGGGATGGGAGTAAGACATGAATGAGCTTGTGGCTTGCAAACAGACACACAACATCCACGTTCACAAAGTTGTGTATGTATATAGGAGAATTAAATGTGCATGCATTAAAGTTTATAAAAGGGATGCCTAAGATACATGTAGAAATATCTTGCAGTGAATTTTTACTCTGGTTTTTTCAATCACTGAGTGATTGGCATATGTGTGATAGTACCCTACAGGGCATGGACTGAGAGCACGGGACACAAGTTTGAAGAC
Organism: Pyrus communis; assembly: GCF_041283825.1. Taxonomy (NCBI): domain Eukaryota; kingdom Viridiplantae; phylum Streptophyta; class Magnoliopsida; order Rosales; family Rosaceae; genus Pyrus; species Pyrus communis. The sequence goes on from NC_142571.1 coordinate 862,928, forward strand.
ACATGGGATGAACAACGACCACTTGAAATTATTTTAGGAAAAGGGATTAGCCTTGCCGAGTAGTCTGTTACTTTTTATATATACAAAGTATATGAAAACGAGTTCTGGCATGTTCCTTGTTCAGTCTGCAATTAGTTTGTGATTTCTTTATTGCTTTTATTCTCTGTAATTCGTAATTACTTGTCATTCCAGATTATTTGGGTCCATAAGCATTTAAGCATTATCTAGGGGTATTCAATGGAATGGACTTCTTCTTAGTAGTGTATTTTTGTTACTGCAACATAGAAAAAAGAAATGACTGGCTTGGCTGTTGGGGTGTCCAGCATGAAATCTGGAGAGCATGCCCTATTACATGTAAGCTGGGAGTTGGGGTATGGGAAAGAAGGGAGCTTTTCTTTTCCGAATGTTCCACCATTGGCAGATATATCATATGAAGTTGAGCTTATTGGATTTGATGAAACCAAAGAAGTAAGTTGCTCACTTGCTCTCAAATGTCTTCCCAAGTAGTTACCAATTGAAGTTTCAGAATCTCTTTTCCAGGGATTTGCTTCAGTAATATAGTAACATGTATATTTGTGGGTTTTTCCTTTCATAGGGGAAAGCTCGTAGTGACATGACTGTGGAGGAAAGGATTGGAGTAGCAGATAGAAGAAAGATGGATGGAAATGCTTTACTTAAAGAGGAAAAACTAGAGGAGGCAATGCAACGGTATGAAATGGTTACGCGCTTGTAATGCTTACATATTTTATTTATGGCTGATGAGCTTTTGAGTTGTCAGTCTCTTTTTTGTATTTCCTTTCTGACAAGATTCTAGTGGGTTTTCTCAGGCTATAGCGTATATGGGTGACAACTTCATGTTCCAGTTGTTTGGGAAGTGCAGGGATATGGCTTTGGCTGTTAAAAATCCATGCCACCTTAACATGGCGGCGTCTTTTATAAAGCACAAGCGTTATCAAGAAGCCATTGGACAATGCAGTATTGTAAGTGTAATGCTATCACAAGAAAGTCATCTAATTTTGTGTGTTCAGCGATTGTGCTATTCATCATTAGACACTAGAAAGTTGGGTTTGTAGGTTCATTTGTGAGCATTACTGCATCCCAAAAGTTTCAATATTCATTTGCTTTAACCTGCCATTTTGGATTGCCGTAGAAAATGAAAATGTTCTTACTATGGACCCGTAAAAATTTCTAGGCTCACTGGCACCATTCTTCAGTTAATAATCGAATTTTAGGTCCTATGCGACTCTTATGATCTCTTTGGTGTGTTACTGCCCATGCTTCATCATGTTGTTCAAACTAAATGGCTGTTAGAACTAAAAATTGTCAATGCAACTAACGTCTATTAACCGATTTTTCTCTTCGCTTGGATTTGGCAGATATTTACCTTTTCATGAATACCCTTAAATTGTCAATGCAACTGTGTTAACTGTAATTGGACGAATGAATGCTCGCAGGTACTGACAGAGGATGAAAACAACGTCGAAGTGCTATTTAGGCGAGGAAAAGCCAGAGCAGAGCTTGGGCAGACAGATGCTGCACGGGAAGACACTCTAAAGGCAAGCAAATTTGCACCTCAAGACAAAGCTATTGCAAGAGAGTTATGTCAGCTTGCTGAACACGACAGCCTTGTTTATCAGAAACAAAAAGAAATCTACAAGGGAATTTTCGGACCAACCCCATAACCTAAACCCAAACGGGATAATTGGTTGATCATCTTTTGGCACTGGCTGTTGTCATCGTTCTATCGTCTCTTCAGGCGCGAAAGGCATAAAGCTGAGTAGTCAAATATCTTAAGCTCTTGAATTGCATGATAAATGAGGAAATTCGTGTGTTGAACTTGCTAATAAACAAGACTATGAAATGTGACCCTCAAGGTTCACTCATTTACATCTCGGGAGAGAGTTTAGATGCCAATAGTTTTACCCAGAAACGAAGATACGGTGGTCAAATTAAAGTATTGAACTGTTCTAAACTGTTAACAAGAGTTTTATCTCATTTTCACTTTGTTTACTGAGTTTTTTGTTGTGAATTTTCCGTCACCACCATAATCTTTTAGATGGTGTGTAAAATGGGTCAATTTGTTTCCTTGAAGTGCTTCTTGTTTCTTTAGTTTATCTTTGGCCGGAGAATATTGTTTCTTTATTAACGAATTAGGGGTCTATGTGGATGGAGTGATTTAAACATAAGGATTCGAATTTGTACTACATTATTGATTTAATTAAGAAAAACTATTAAACTAGTAGTGAGCTCGGGGAATTGTTCCTATTCTTATCTAAACTACTGGCTAACAAAATGCTTTTTGTCAACTAAAAGAGTGAAAAGACAATTGGGGTGAAATCAGACGAAGAGAGTTCAAACTCTTTTTTTTTTAGTTTTGAGGATGAGGTGAATCCAACGAGCTTACCTTATTATTATAGAAATCGGAAAGATCAGGGGAATAATCTATAAGGTTTGGTTCTCTAATGTTGATTATGAGTCTGGGGCAGTAATGTAATTTCATACAAACTAAGTTTTGATATGTTTTTTTTCAAACTTCGCCTACATGTCATCAGAGCATTTTTAATTTTTGTTTTTTTTAAAAAGAAAAAAACCCACTTGTTCTCTTTTCCATATATTTTTCTTTTTAAAATTTTCATATTTACACGGGCATAATGCATGGGCTCCGTTTAATTCTCTAAAAATAAAGCATATCATGTTTTAGTAAGCGTATGAAATTGAAGAATCAAAATGATTTTAATTTATATTTTGTATAAATAAGCATGCCATATTATATGAAATCATAAAAATATTGGATTGAGGTTTGAAATTTCCTCATCCAAATGGACCCAATTTTTGACTTCCTCTGTCGAACATAATTGCCTTACCTTGTGGAAAAGGGATAGGATATGTTAACCATTCAGAACTTGTGGAAAAGGGATAGAATGTGTTAACCATTCAAGTTATTCTTTAATTAAAGTGGAATGGGAATGAGTGTGTTAACCATTCAAGTTATTCTTTAATTGAAGTGGAATGGCATGTATAAAGACGAGCAGGGACGAGCCAACTTTCACTACGCAAAACCATATTCTCGTTTACAAACTTCTACTTTAATTCACTTCACTGGCCTGTGTTTTTTCTTGTCCTGAATACAAGAAATGGCGGAAGGAGTTCTCTTCAACATTGCCGAAGGGATCATTGGAAGGCTTGGCTCCCTTGCTTTCCAAGAGATTGGACTGATTTGGGGTGTCCAAGATGAGCTCCGCAAGCTCCGGGATACAGTTGCCGGATTCCAAGCTGTTCTCCTTGACGCTGCGCAAAAGCAAGCCGATAATGAAGTCAAACAGTGGCTCCAAAGCATAGAAGACGCAGTTTATGAAGCCGATGACCTGCTGGATGAGTTTAATGCTGAAGCTCAGCGGAGACAAATGGTGCCTGGAAATACTAAGTTGTTAAAGAAGGTACGCCTCTTCTTCTCTAGCTCAAATCAACTTGCTTTTGGGTTAAAGATTGGTCATAAGATAAAAGATATTAACGAGAAGCTTGGTGAGGTTGCATCTCATAGAACCTTTTCATAGTCACATAAGCCTATTGATATCCACCTATTATGAATACACTAGGTCTGTCAATAACTCATAATTAACTGCAATAAGTCCTCTATATTATTGTTTGAATGTATCATATAACTTACCGTTACAAAACACTATTAACTTAATTAATATAATTCTATCGAACTAATGATTATGTCTACTCAAATTCTTACAGGTGCGTCTTTTCTTTTCTAGCTCAAATCAACTTGTTTTTGGGCTAAAGATGGGTCATAAGATAAAAGATATTAACAAGAGGCTGAGTGAGGTTTCAAATCGTAGAACCTTTCACTTAGAAGTAAATCGTGAAGATACACCATTTGTAAAGAGAGAGAGGGTCACTCACTCATTTGTCCGTAAGGAAAATATTATAGGGAGAGATGAAGATAAAATGGCAATTATCGAACTTTTGTTGGCTCCCATCTCATTTGAGAATGTGTCAACCATTTCCATAGTTGGACTTGGAGGATTAGGGAAAACTGCACTTGCGCAACTCATATTCAACGAGGAGGTAATTCAAAGTCATTTTGAGTTGAAAATATGGACATGTGTCTCTAATGTATTTGAGTTGGATATAGTTGTTAAGAAAATCCTTCAATCCGAGCATAATGGGATAGAGCAATTGCAAAATGATCTTAGAAAAAAAGTAGATGGGAAGAAGTACCTACTTGTTTTGGATGACGTGTGGAATGAGGATAAAAAGAAGTGGGTTGACTTGGAGAACTTGTTAATGGGTGGTGGAGAAGGTAGCAGAATACTAATAACCACTCGTAGTAAAAAAGTCGCGATGATACCAAACTTAGCTAAACCATACACCTTAAAGGGTTTGAATGAGGAGCAAAGTTGGTCTTTATTTAAGAAAATGGCTTATAAAGATGGAAAGGAGCCAGAGAATTCAACAATTAAGGCAGTTGGGAAGGAAGTTACTGGAAAATGTCAGGGAGTTCCACTCGCTATAAGGACGATAGGTGGGATGTTGTTCGCCAAAGATGACGAAACATATTGGTTGAATTTCAAAGAAAAGAAACTTTCAAAAATAAATCAAGAAGAAAATGATATTTTGCCAACACTTAAATTGAGTTATGATGTGCTCCCATCACATTTGAAGCATTGTTTTGCTTATTGTAGCTTGTTCCCACCTGATTATGAGATCTCTGTACAGAGATTGATTATACTTTGGGTGGCCCAAGGGTTCATTAAGTCATCCGATGAAAACGAAGGTTTGGAGGATGTTGCGTATGAATATTATAAGGAGTTGTTGCAGAGATCATTTTTTCAAGAAGAAAAAACAAATGAGTTTGGTATAATAGAAAGTTGTAAAATGCACGATCTCATGAATGAACTTGCAATCTCTGTGTCGGGGGTTAGAAGCACTGTAGTTGGGCCAAACCAAAAGAATTTTCATGAAAAGCTTTGTCACGTATCTTTCAAGTTTGATATTGATTTGTCGGAATGGAAAGTGCCAACATCTTTGCTAAAAGCAAACAAGATAAGAACTTTCCTTTTTCTTCGGCAACAACAATGGGTTGGTCACCAAAGTTCCTCATGTAATGCATTTTATACTATAATTGTTTCAAATTTTAAGTCATTACGAATGTTGAGTCTCAATGAATTAGGAATTACAACATTACCTAATTGTCTTAGAAAAATGAAACATTTGAGATATCTTGATCTTAGTTGTAATCATTACATGAAGAGACTTCCAGATTGGATAGTTGGACTGTCGAATTTGGAAACACTAGATCTCAGTGGGTGTGATAGGCTTGTGGAATTGCCTAGAGACATTAAAAAAATGATCAACTTAAGGCATCTCATGTTGGAAGGCTGTATTCGGTTGAGTGGAATGCCACGTGGAATTGGTGAATTGAATGGTGTTCGTACATTGAATAGATTTGTTTTGAGCGAAAGCAATTGTTTGGGGAGGGGGGGTAGTGCTGGTCTTGCTGAGCTGGGGACCCTTAACGAATTAAGGGGACATTTAGAAATTGATAAGTTGAGGCATGTGGTGTCAGAATCAAATGTTGGTACACCTCTCAAGGACAAACACCTTGATGAGTTGCAATTAAATTGGAAAGAGGGAGAAGATATAAGCGCGGTTGATGAGGAGGATATTATAAAGTCAATGGAAGTATTGCAACCCCATTCTAATCTAAAGCAGTTGGAAGCGGATGGCTATAGAGGTGTGAGGTTTGCGAGTTGGTTTTCTTCTCTCATAAATATTGTTAATCTCCAATTGTCGTTTTGTACGAGATGCCAACGTCTTCCGCCCTTGGATCATTTGCCTTCCCTTAAGAAACTTCAACTTCATTGGTTGGAGAAGTTGGAGTACATATCAGAGAATGAGAGCAGTAATAGTATGAGTGATGAGATGATGAGGATCTCATTCTTTCCCTCCCTGGAGACACTCGAGTTATACAATTGCCCTGTTCTGAAGGGATGGTGGAGGGCCCACACTCATAACAGTGCTGCTTCTTCTTCATCAACGGAAAATCTGTCGTTGCCTTCTTTTCCTCGTCTTTCTACATTGGAGATCTATGATTGTCCTAATCTAACTTCCATGCCTCTGTATCCAAATGTGGTTAAAATAGAACTTACGAGGAGCAGCTGGAAGGTTGTTGATTCCTTGTTTGTTAGAGGAGCATCTGATATTACACATGATGTTGGTGTTGATGTTTCTGCCTCTTCTTCTTCCCCTCATCTCTCCAAATTAACACATCTGTCACTCCATGCAATTGAGGATTTGGCATCACTGCCAGAAAGGATTCGTGGACTCCCATGTTTAAATACATTGAAAATTCAGAATTGCCCCATGTTAAGCGAAAGATGCAAGAAAGAAAAAGGTGAGGACTGGCCTAAGATTGCTCACATCCCACACATTAACATTAATTAAGGTGCGTTTTCTAACTTGTTTTAATATAAACTACAAAATATTCAAATGCCAATCTCATTTCTTAATTTTATTCTTCATTCATCATCACCAGCATTTTACTTTTTCTTTTCAAATGACATTACCATGTGGATCAAAGTTTCCGTCGTCCATACTTTTTAACTCCAATTTTTTTTTTTAATCTCTTTAATTTCCTTCTTTTCAATTATAGTCTTATATGCAGCAAATGGGGCGTCAACCTTTTGGATTCAATATGTGATGGCCACGTTGACTGCTTGGAGTGGTTGTTTACGTTTTTTTTTTTTTTTTTTTGATCATCGGGGTTTAGTAAGAGATGCCAACGTCTTCTGCCCTTGGATCATTTGCCTTTCCTCAAGTTTCTTAGACTTCATGGGTTGGAGAAGTTGGAGTACATATCAGAGAATGAGAGCAGTAATAGTATGAGTGATGAGATGATGAGGATCTCATTCTTTCCCTCCCTGGAGTACCTCAGCATCGAAGATTGCCCTGTTCTGAAGGGATGGTGGAGGTCGCACACTCATAACAGTGCTTCTTCTTCTTCATCAACGGAAAATCTGTCGTTGCCTTCTTTTCCTCGTCTTTCTATATTGTCTATTGATGGGTGTCCTAATCTAACTTCCATGCCTCTGTATCCAAATGTGGAGAGGACTGGCCTAAGATTGCTCACATCCCACACATTGACATTTATTAAGGTGCGTTTTCTAACATGTTTCAATTCACACTAGCCTAATTCAATACAAACTATGAAATATTCAAACGCCAATCTCATTTCTTAATTTTATTCTTCATTCATCATCACCAGCATTTTATTTCTCTTTAATTTCCTTCTTTTCAATGATATAGTCTTACGTGCAGTGAATGGAGCATCAACCATTTGGATTCAATATGCGATGGCCTTGTTTAATGCTTGATCAAGTTGTATATAATTTTGCTTTTGATTGTCGGGGTTTAGATACTATGTTCCCCCCAATTGTATGTTTTTTCTTTAAGTAATATAATATGGGCGTGAGGGCCTAGCCCCCCAGCTTCGACTGGGTTCCAGCCCTCTTTAAATATTTCTTTTTAATATTTGTTGATGTGAAGCAAAACAACATTTTTCACGTTATAACATATAAGTCGCATAATTATTAATGCACTGGAGTAAAAAGAATTACCTCTATTAATTGTTAATGCACTGGAGTAACCAAATATTCTAAGACCGAAGGAACTCCAAAATCTACTCTGGATACAGCTCGGGACACAAATATTTGCTCCAAAACCCAAAATTAATCACAATAAACGCTACATTCTAAGTAAAGCAAATAAACTGATTACGTTTTGTCTAGTCACAAGGAAATTCATGACAACCGTTTCAAAAACAAAAATATTTGTTGTTTTTCCTTAGTCCTCTCTCTATAAACAACTCAGGCAACCCTTAGTTTCTTTGTTTTCTTTTCCTCGACCAATCAAATGGTCTCCATAAGTCAAAACAAATTCTTCAAACGTACCGAACGTTTACTAATATTTTTCTTTTCTTTTCATTTTTCAATCAAAATCCTTTGGTTTCTTAAGTTTTCAATCAGAATACATTGGTTTCTTGAGTTCTCTTTTCCATCTTCTATCCCGCATATCTAAGTTCATACTTATAATATGATATAGGTTTTATTGCTAAGAACTAAAAAGGGAAAAGTAAGGACCTTGATATTCACACAGAGATCTTCCGTGTAGTTCTCTCGTATCTACAAACACAAACTTATCAACAGATTAGTGAAAGGAAAATTATTACGACCTCTGCAAAAACAAAATAAGAGATGGTTATCAAGCGGGCCCTTAAGTTAAAGGCCCTAGTGTTAAAGACAACTGTTAGCATCTAGTGTTAAAGACAGCTTACAGAAACTTGGTTTTTGTACACTTTCTTCTCCCTTCAATAACATTTTGTTTCTAATCCAGAAAAATAAAATGAGCAGGTTAATGATACTCATGTGCAAAATGCTAATCCTATGGTCTAAAGCTAACTGAGTTTTTAAGTGTAAAATCCCTATTTCCCTGAATTTGGATTGATCACAGTTCGTGACTTGTTAAACTTGATATCTCCTTAGACGTTTTGGGAACTTGACGGCTTAAATTTTCTTTAGTCACGGATGTGCTCATAACCGCAAATTACAGCAACCCAATGTCTACTAAAAACTTGGAGAAGGGACTCAATTAGTCAATGAACACGTGCCTCGCACTTTCATATTAAAGACCAAAGATTAAATGGAAATGAGAGAGAAGAAGTGTGAGGGAATATACCCATGAGGGCTTCGGATCCGAGTCTGGAGCTGGAAGCGGCAGAGGTTGCGAACCCAGAGCATGGAAGAGGCGGGAAGGATTTTCCACTGTGCTGCCTCATGGCCTTCCCCATCACTGGACCTGCTCAGGTTCCTTGCAAAAACAGTGAAAATTAAATAAGAAAATCACCGGAAACTCCTAAAACCCCTCCCAAAAAAAAGCACAGCAACTTACCTCCGATTGACCTTTAATCGTAACGAATCATTTCACATTATTCTCTATTGGCACTCGTATTAACCGTAACAAATCTTTTCACATTATTCTCTATTGGCACTCGTACTTCACTTAGTACTAATCGATATAGCTGAAAGTGTAAATCATGAAGAATGAGAAGTTAAAGTATATGTCAAATGATAAATTTGTCAACAACGAAGAATGGGACATTGACAATGGAGAAACATTCACTGCAAGGAGCAAAAGTGAGCAAATTAAATAAATAGCAGCATGGAACTTTAGAAACAAAGAAACAGCAGCAACTACAAACGAAGAATGTGCAATCAACATCAAAAGTGGATTACAGGAATTTGGATCTCATAATTAAAAGACACTTTCTCCCTATCAAAGAGTCAATACTAAGAAGACATTAAAAGTGGATTATAGGAACTTGGATTTCATTCATCACCAAACAATGGAAAATAATTGGAGATGCAATTCAATAAAAGAAAAGAGTTTAGCACTTGCTTATTGCTTTCCAAATTAAGCTATTTGGTTGAAGAAGTCTTTAGCATTTCCAGGAATGCCGACTCTAAGCTAAAGCATTAATATGCATATAATACAAACCCCATTGTTTCCAGAAAGAAATTGCATGGCAACAGGAGCAGGAATGAAAGCGGCATTTAATCCAACAAAATAGAACCAATTTTTTCCTCTTTAAATCAGAAAAATGAAAAGAAATTTAAGCTCATTTTCTAGGTTTATTTGCTTTTCAATTATTTTTTCGGGAAACAAACAAAAAGTTAGGAAAATGATAAGATGCGGAGAGAGTGAGGGACAGACGGATTGGATAAAAAGAGAGTTGTTAGAATCAGGATCATTGGCGACAACAACCAAACCGACAAACCCCAATTTTCACATTCCGTCACATATGCCCCTACACATTTTTCAGATCTGTTACACCAAAAACAACACAAACAATCACAAAAATCCCCAGAAAAAACCCAAAACAAACAGTCACACCCTACACCACGCAATCAAAGTCCAAACCTAATTAATTGCATAACTATTAAGGCTTACTTTATAGCACTATGAACAAATGAAAGATGATCTGCATGGTATATAGTTGATTCCCATATCGTCCTTCAGCAACACCTTACCATCGTTAAGCTCGTCCACTCCTGCACAATGATATATAGAAGAATGTCTACTTAATCTGATGGAAATATTGACATAAATATTACTCTACAGACGCTAAATCCATACTTTTAAAAGAGACCAGAAACAAAATATAACAAAATTAGATTCAAAACAACAAAACAACCCATATTTAGAGAGAGAGAGAGAGAGAGATGTCAAGGAGATTTGCTACCTGTTTGGCAGTGCATGTGCGGGTTGAAATTCAAAGACTTTGAGATATGATTTTGGTGGCTGTGGTGATTCCACTGAACTGGAAAATCAGACTAACTTCTAAAAATAAAAAAGTATACATAATAGTATTGGAAAATCAGAAACCCGAGCATTTTTTTATTTTTTATGATGAAAAATAAAAAATAAAATGGAGTGGAGTGGAAGCCAAGGAAGAGACTGACCTCCAACAACGGCGGCAGTCAAAAGAGCTTCCCAGAGCGACATGATCTCGCTGCCATGATAATCCTTTGTACACAGGCAATTCTAAAACCATAAGATAAACTTACTGAGATAACAGAATGGTTAAACCCAAAGGTATTTAATTCAAACACAACTCAAACCCTAAGCACCATGATAATCCTCAAACCCGGAAAAGGGTGTATACTCACAGTTGCAGAATCCCAAAGCCACGCTTGGAATGTCTGAAGTTGAGGCTTGAGCTTAAGTTGTTCCATGAGTGCATTAGCTTCTTTCCACTCATCTCAGCTTTCAATGTGGCATTTTCAACAGCCCAGATAGCATCATCCATCTAAAAATGTTGCAAAAGAAAATTGTTTTACCTCCTAAATCCAAACAGCAAAAGAAACAACAACAACAAAGCCTTTTCCCACTAAGTGGGGTCAGCTATACGAATCTCAGAACGCCATTGCACTCCCAAACAGCAAAAGAAAAAACGCAGAAAATTAAGTAAACAGAATGCAACTGAACTTGCACAGCTTGCTTCTCAAATTCACGAAATGTTGCTAGAATGTTGTAGCTGCATGGCAAATTCATCATGTAATTTCTGCTGCCAATGATTTTCTATCGAGTGAATTCATTTTGTGTTCAAATTCCAAGTAATTAATAATAAGAAGGATACCATGAATTTTAATACCGAAATCTGGTAATTAAAAATAAGAAAAATATCATGAATTTCATTTTGGGAAGCTGCTTTTAGCTTAGTAGCTCCATTTGGGAATGCAAATATGGCATCACGGTCAAGAGTCCGACCCAAAGGAAGTGAAAGCTTTTTTGACAGCTCAACATACCCTCCTTTGGTGAAAACATATCCTACAATGCAGCATGAAATAGAGTAAATGGAATAATAGTTGGTTTCCATTTAGAGCCTCAAAACCCCACGTTAGTCTTTCTCTTTCTAGAGAAAACAGCATCTCCGGTGAAAGTGAATTTGAACTTGACATCCATTCCTCCATCATACTTAGGAGCAACTACATCCTAAAAGTAAGTCCCCAGACGAACTTCCCGTCCATCCACTGCCGCCGGAGTCTTGAACTTAACAATTGTAAGTCTGCTCTTGCTACTCTTTCCTGCTCATAATTGCAACATTTTGTTGTTATAGTCCTGCAATGCAAACAGTCAAAAGCTGCATAAGCAACTCTCGAAGGGTAAAATTCAAATCCAACATTGAACCAACCCATAAACTTAAAGACATCAAAACCGAAACAGATTACTAAATGTCAAAAAGGAGTATTTCAAGGATATGGCAATAAGGATCACACCTGAAATGCTTTGGTAAGATTGTATACCCCTCTTTGATCAACCCTGTAGAGGTCTCCGCAGATAGTAGAGCATGCAGTAGCACAATAGATAATCTTGTTATAGCCCTGTACTGAGGCGTACAGGGTAGCAGGATCACCCGCATCCCCAGTCAATGGCAACACAGATATGAAAAAGGAGAGAAAATGATAACACCCACCGTTAAAAGGAGTAAATGCAGAGTTTAACACAGAAAACAATAAAAAATATCTTGCAAATTCTTGATTTATCGGTAATGCACATCAGAACCAAACAGTCAAGAAAATAATTTAAAACCAATTCTATATTTCTAATCAGATGATGTGCAATTTGTTTTTATTCGTCTTCAATTTGTGGCACTTCATTCTTAATAAAGAACATTTCACAAAATTCCAGATCTGCTACAACATCAAAGGACAGACCGAATAGGAAAACGACATCATTCATTGTCCAGATTGAAACAACATCCCACTAAAATTGACTACACATAAGAATCTCATTCCACAAATCTTCTTCAGTCTAGGCCTAAACAACTGCAAGCAAAAAAATCGCCAAGACACATACTTTCATCCAAATCATCCACCGCCATTAACAAAACCACGACCTATATGTTCCTTCAGCTAAGATTAAAGCAAAAATTGAAACCCTAATCATTCTCAAACATGCTTTTACAATCAGAATAGAAAGGAAACTTGAAATTAGAGGGTCATACAGATTTGGGCTGGGGATTGGACTCGTCGTCAGAATTCACCTCTTCCTCTTCCTCTTCACATTGATTACCGAATAGGTTCTGCATCACGTGGTGCCGCTTCTCCTCCCCATCGCTGCTGATGTGTGCTGTGGTCGGAGCCCTCAAAGTACTGACATTAAATAGTTCATTTGATTAGATCATAGAAAATATCACCATAGTATCCTGCAAATTTCAAGAAGTGTGTGCCGAAACAAATCTGAAAAGGAATGAAAACCCTGTTAACCAAACCCATCAACAATAACATAAGCCTCACCAATCAGAAGCAAGCAAAACCAATCCGACATGGTGAAATCCAGTCAACAAAACAAAAATCCCAAGATACATACTTTCATCCAAATCATCCACCGCAACGACAACACCACAACCTATATGTTCCTTCTGATTGATCATGCTCGGAATCGCCCTATCCCTCTTCCTCTTCAGATTGATCACCGAATAGGTTCTGCATCAAAACCCACTATCAAAAATCATACAAAAATCAATGCATTCACCGAAAAATCTCTAAAACCCACAAACCCCAAAAAAAATTAAAATAAATAAATAATCATACAAATAACTCACCGTGCTCAGATATACTAATTAAGATTAAGGGGTTTATATGAGCAAGAACACAAACAAACTTGGAAATGTCATACAATCCAAACCCACTTCCAATATTTAGCTATAACGAAATGAGGCCGTATCAGCCCAGCCAGAACCTTCTCGATAACCTCCTTCACCGCAAACTATCAATGCCAACACAAAAATTGAGAAAATGTGCGAGTAAATTTGAGCTTGTGATTTTCTCCGAAACCAAACAGGGGCCTGGACAGATGCTGCGCGGGAAGACTTTCTAAAAGCGATCAAATTTGCACCTCAAGACAATGCTATTGCAAGAGAGCTACGTCTTCAGGCACGAAAGGTGTAAAGCTGAGTGGTCAAAGATCTAAAGGCTTTTTTTCCCTTTTATTTTTTGGTCGAAACATCTTAAGCTCTTGAATTGTATGATAAATGAGGAAATGATGGCAAAACAAGACTGATTTGTGACCTTAATGTCATCTTTAATTAAAAGGGTTACGTATATTTTGTTTTTTCTAGAGTTATAAAAAAATTAATTTTTATTGAACAGAGATATATTATATTTATATATTATTTTCAATCGACATGATTAAATATAATCATTTACTAATTTATTAGTTTTAATTTTACTTTTTAAATTTATTTACTACTTATATCATGTGAAAATTAGGTTATTTAGACATAATCTTTTAGGTGGATAGAATGTGAAAAAATGGAGTAAAATGAGTCAAGATAGTAAAAATTCATGTTTTTTAAAATGGGTCCTGATTTACAATATATAAACATAATGTATTTCTAAGGGCTCCGCATCTTTTTCAATTAAAACTAGGGTATAAGTACACACTTTGTGTGTGAACAATTTCATTTTCTTTTTTGTTTTTGATTAAAGAGTGTGATTAGTTTTGAAAATTTTTAAAAAAAAGTATGAAACAATGATGATGAGATCTCTTAAGAAAGGCATCTTTTTTTTAATATTACATAATTACCATTTTTCCCTCTTTGTGTAAATATTGTGTATCAAAAGTGAGGATAAAATAGGGGAATGAGGGTATGATTGTCATTTTGTCAGAAGATGCAAATTTACTATTTTGCCCTCCTTTTTGTCAAGTGTGTGTCTCAAAAGTGAGGGCAAAATTGAAAACAAAGTGGCAAAAAGTTGACAAGGTGTGTTCTCTTAATATATAGTATAGATACCTACAATATGCCTGTTTTTGCAAATTATGTATTTCTAAGGGCTCCACATCTTTTTCAATTAAAATACCTACAATATGCATGTTTTTGCAAATTATGTGTTCTGATTAAGTAAAATATGGCCAAATCAGGCCATGTTTTTGTCTATACAGAAAAGCAGTTTTTTCTCGTGGGTTTTTAAGGTGCTTGCGTCCACTCAGCTGTCAAGAAACCAGAAAGGCATTGGTGCTGGGCTCCACAATTGGGCTGCTCGGCAGGCCCAAGTCTCCATTGGAGTTGGATTTTGTGGTATTTCGGGCTAAAACTTGACCTATGGTTTAATAGAAGAGGAAAGAACTACATTCAATCCACTAATCCCCAATTGATTCTAGCAGTTTTTAGTGCTCCGCAATTTTTTGGATAAATACAACACACAACAATTTCTATTCATATATCGCTCTTTGACATACTGCTTGGGAAAATCTGTCAGCACATGAAGATTTTGAACGCATTAGGTTTTAATTTAGACATTAAGGACTGGGGAATCCATTTTCATAATTTTGATAAAATTGACAGGCTGCAGCAAACTGCAGTACAGACTTCTAGATTTACTGATAGAGGTTCCATGATTTGTTTGTCTAGTTCCACTTTTACTTTATCTAGACATATGATTGATACTATGACATTAGTTTGTCTAGTTGTCTACGATTGCTACACTTGTGCTATAAAGTTTATACTTGGCAGTACAATTATTGTATCTCCTACTATATATTTTCTGGGGTACCTGTTTACAAACACAATTGGTAATCAAATGCTTCATGGACGAAAAATGCAGCACGCTCCTCCGTGGTCTGATGGCTTTCTTGTTATTATATGGGAGGTCTTCTTGATAGCTGTGTGCTGGGTTTTCATAATGACAGAAGAAGACATGATGATCATATGGGCATTAGCGAGGCATAAGTGTCTGGGTTCAAGTCTAGTTGTTTGTTGTCATCTTCAATCGATCAAGATTTCAGTTAGAACATCTTTGAAAGGAAATTCCTATCTAGTTGAGATTGCCCAAGCTGGTGCTAATGGGGGAGTTATCTTTGAAACTATGCTGGCAGAAAAAGATGCAGCTATCCCAATTGCTGCAATAAAACGACAATTTTTTGGCGCCTTGACTATGGGATCTGGGAGATGCTTTAACTACAGCTATAAAGTCAACGCTCTGTTTTAAGTTCCAAGCGAACCATTTCAAGGTGCACCATCAATTCTTGGTTCTGCAGCTACACCAACATAAACCCTGCAGTACATCCTACTTCTCTACCACCACAGCTGCTGGCCACAGGAGTAGGAATTCTTCACCCTAAATCCAAGCTTCACCCTTATCAGGTGCTATCTGTCAAAAGGATTGAGGTCGATATATGCAATATCCTTGCTGCCTTAGCTTTCTCCTCTGGTTCAAAAATGAAGAAGTTGGAGCATGAGGAAATTGGGTATTTTTGTTGTTGGGAGAACATGGGTTCACACCCCACTCACAAATGTCCCTTGTTGAGTTCTCAGATGGTGCTCAGGCTCGTGTTGTGCTTGAACCTAGAGAAACTAAAGGGTTTACCCTAATTAGGATCGTTACAAATTAAGGATGACTCAAACAAGGATATTTACTCAATAAGAGAAGTTTATACAAATAACTTATTTCCATTCAAGTATGCGTTCTACATAGAATACACACATACTTATAGGCCTAGGAGGAAATTTCCCGAACCTCCCCTAAAACTATTTGGAGATAAGACATCGTTCTCTTTTGTCCCTTATATAAGAGAATGAGGAATTTTCTCTACATCACAATTAACAGTACTTTACGTCACATACAAACTACTTTAGATAAGCTTTCTTACCTTATAACACATCGAATATTATTCTAGTGGGGACAACTTATTGTCAAACAACATGATGTTGGATAACTGGTGTTGGAATAGTAAAATTGTAAATTATTAGCTAATGAAAATTTTACATGATCAGAAGGGTGAGAGGGTAAGAAAAGTATGGAACGCAGGAGAGTATTTTGAGTTGAGTGTTTTTACCGAGACTTTATTTCTAAGTATGCATATTAGTTAGAGCATTGTTCATGACAAAAAGAGTTGAGTGGGGACAGCTGCCCCCATTGGGCATATGATGCCTCCATTTATGTCGAAATGTGTCAAATGAATAAGCAGTCATCATAAATATATTGCTTAATACTCACAACATTTATTTATTTCATCTATTTAGATGCATAAACAATTTACAATTTGAAATAGCTTCTTAAAAAATTATCTTTTAATAAAATTAAAAAAATATATACTATTTTTATTAAAAAAATATACAATTATACATGAAGTGGTTTTAGGATAATGAATAGGCCCGGTTTGAAACAGCCAATCTTCTATGTTAAGTAAAAAGATAGATGTCACAAGCACAGTGTAGGAAGAGCACGCGCGAAGGCCTTTTGGGCACAACAGATAATTAATTAATTAAGTTGATGTCTCTCCCCGTCTGTATCTCATCATACAAGTAAGTCCTGCTTTTTCCTTTTTCTATTTTCTGTGTTCTGTTTGTTTCCTGAGAAAATTCCAAGGAAAACGAAACGCTTCCTAATTTTTGGTTTGGAATTCGAATGCATTTGCATTAAATTTTGCGTCTTTGATTGAGGTATTTGCAGAATTTTGAAAAGGCTCATTGGATTATACAAGTTAGAAGTAATGGAGGATGGTTCTGGGATCTGGAGCAGGCTGAGCAGTAAAGGCCACCACTCGGTTTCCGTAAAAGCAAATATATGACAAATCTTCGACTTTTAGTAGCTTGTTAGCTTCAAATAACTCATAAGTGTGTTTTCGAGTGATCGAGTTGGACTGAATGAACACGTGAAGATGTTTTCTTACCCCTTTCTACTTGGTTTCTTCAAGAACAATTCATCATTAGGACATTATCAAGTCGGAAACTTACTGTTTTTATTTACGAATTGATAAAATTTTGGAAATAATATGTGTATCGAGAAGGAATGCAATAGTTGGATACTATGACTACTGCTTCCAGTACACCGATTCATCATTCCTCCATGCTTTTTTATGTTGAGTAACTCAGAAATCCTGTGTTCCAAAACTCATGTAGTATAAGTGGGGATGGCAGCTATGTAGTCCCTGTATAATGTGCAGGGTAAAGAAGAAGATTGTTTTTCCCCTCTGTGCATGAGTGAATTATAATTCCTATAGGGTCGTTCCCATATATTATGGGGCACCATAATTCCTATAGGGTAGTACAATCCATGTGAGCCTTGGAAAGGGCTGTCGCAATATAGACTACTGCTCATCTTTTCATCTTGTTTGTAGATCGAGATGGTGAAAATGAAACAGTAACTGAAGATGCTACCCTCGTTCATGGAGAACCTTCTTAAGATGCTAATGGCCCTCCAAAAGTTGATTCCAAGGCGGAAATCCTTCACGAGAAAGTCACAAAGCAAATCGTTAAGGAAGGTCCTGGTCAAAATCATCCAAGTATTCAAAATGCTTCTGTAAGCGTGGAGTGGTTTCCTTTTTGGTAGTGATGTGCTGTGTGCATTAGGTCAAAACCCAATAATTGTTATGTGTGCATGTATATGTTAATATAGGAGTAAGACATGAATGAGCTTGTGACTAGCAAACAAACATAACATCAACGTTCACAGAGATGTGGATGTACTATTCGTATAGGAGAATTAATTGTGCATGCATTAAAATTTATAAAAGGCATGCATTAAAATTTATAAAAGGGATGCCTAAGAAGATAAATGTAGAAAGGTCTTGCAGTGAATTTTTACTCTGGTTCTTTCAATCATTGAGTGGTTGGCATATGCGTGATAGTGCACTACAGGGCATGGAC
The DNA here is from genome assembly GCF_041283825.1 of Pyrus communis. Taxonomy (NCBI): domain Eukaryota; kingdom Viridiplantae; phylum Streptophyta; class Magnoliopsida; order Rosales; family Rosaceae; genus Pyrus; species Pyrus communis. The sequence continues at coordinate 881,145 of NC_142571.1, forward strand.
TGAAAGCACGGGACACAAGTTTGAAGGCACATGGAATAAACAACGACTACTTGAAATGATTTTAGGAAAAGGTATTAGCCTTGCCGAGTAGTCTGTTACTTTTTATATTTATATGCAAAGTATATGCAAACAAGTTATGGCATGTTCCTTGTTCAGTCTGCAATGTTGGGGAAAAATTTAGAGTACACAACTCTAACACAAGTGTTGGAGAGACAATACAAGTAAACAAATTACTTGTATTACACAAACAAAATATTACAACACAAACAAAATATTACAACACTCTCAAAGGACACTCTTAAGAAGCTATGACGCTCACTCACTTTCTAGAGACAAACTCTAGAGCACTCACACTCTTACAAGACTACTCTTTCTTCTCACTCTCACTTGCTTGCTTGCTTACAAGCTTGCTTGTTGATGGTGTGGATGCCTTCTCCTTTTATAGGCATGGATGGAACCTTGGAGAAGTATGGACACACCATGCTAGAGATATCTAGATAATTCCACTAACTTCCTAAGCTAGAATTATCTACACTAATCTTGCATGTTGGTGGAAACCTCACCATTCTTCTAGACTCTTCCACCAACTTAAGAAACAACATTCTAGTCATTTCTACGAAGTACTACTTTAACTTGGATAATTTAGCTAACCAACCTTAGTGAATGTTCTAGAGTTCTTTATTCTAGATTTGTGTAGGTCCTTTAATGAGATGGGGTTGATTTCTTTAACACTCCCCCTCAACACCATCTTATTCTTCTCTCTACGCTGGGTTGACAACGCTTCATCTTGAACACCCATTTGTATGAGATAGGTTTCACATTTCTTAGCCTTGCCACTGGATCCCAAATTTGATATTTCTTTAACACATCGACCTCTTCTCTTAGCTTTACACCATTCAGAATTCTGTGATGCTTCTTCAAACGCCTCAGGTTCTTTTGGTGCTCCATCAGTTATGGCAGCATTGGCATATTTAGGATTTGGCTTTCGCACTCTTGTTGACCTTCTTAGTTGTGCTTGTGGAGTTGATACTTCCACTGCACTAGGTCTAACTTCTTGTGGTTGTTGGTACACACCTGTTTGCCAAGGACTCTTAGGTACTTCTTGCTCGACTTCGTCTCCAGCAAGCAAATCTTTAGGCTCATCTAGACTTGATTGGGTTTGGGCAACTTGGTCTCCCATTTCCTCCTACAACATATCTTCAATCTCTCTTGAGTCAGGCAACACTTCATTTTCTGAGCACCACCAAGAAGATGCTTCAGCATCCCATTCTTCATCCATAGCTAGATATGCCATGGCATTCTGATCATCTTCACTTTTCTTTTCTGAGTTGGCAACATTACTTTCTACAGGCTTTTTGAACCAGCAATCATTCGCCATATGGCCATTCTTTCCACAATTGTAACACTTGCCCTCAAATCTTTTATTATTCTGGGACTGGCCACGGTTGCCATGATACTTCAGAGCTCCCCCTGGCCGAGAACTCCCTCCTTCTTGATGACTTTTTTCCTTGTCACCATTTCTTTTAGATCCACCACCAGTACGCTGCTTAAAGTTGCCTTTACTTTTGGTGTAGAGCGCTTCCTCCTCACCTTTTAACGAGACCCCTCCCATTTGCTTTGCCAAAGCTTCTTGATCGGCAAGCAAATTCTCGAACTCAACAAGTGATGGTTGGGTCGGCCATCCTTGTACAGCGGCAACGAAGCCTCGATATTCGGGTCTCAATCCATGGATAATTATTCTTTTTTATCCTGGATTCTACAATGGCAGCACTAGGATCTAATTCAAAAATTTCACGGCAAATAGACTTTACCTTGTGGAAATATTGCGCAATCGTCATGTCCCTTTGGGCCACTGATAACAACTCGTTCTCGAGAAGCTGCAGTCTTGTATCGTTCCTCTTTGAAAAGAGTGTGGCGAAGGTGTCCCATGCTTCTTTTGGTGTCTTGGCCTTCCGTATGTGCTCCAACATGTCATCTTCAACTGTAGTTTTTAAGGCAAACATGGCCTTACCTGCCTTGATCTTCCACTTCCTCAAAGCGCCGCTGGTGTCTTGTTCTGGCTGCGTAACTTCATTACCGCCGACGACATCCCAAAGATCTAGGCCTTGTAGGTAAGACTCCATACACGTCGCCCACGTGTTGTAATTTTTGTTGTTCAACTTCTTGATTGCTCCAACAACTTGAAGATCTCCCATCGTGTCGGCAGAGCTTCGATAAGCCAAACAAGATTAACGAATAATCTTGCGAAGTACTAAACTTCTCACGATTCTCAAAAGCTTCAATAGAGACGGTCCCTTATCGTACCGCTCTGATACCAATTGTTGGGGGAAAAACTCAGAGTACACAACTCTAATACAAGTGTTGGAGAGACAACACAAGTAAACTAATTACTTGTATTACACACACAAAATATTACAACACAAACTATCAAGGACACTCTTGGGAAGCTATGACACTCACTCACTTTCTAGAGACAAACTCTAGAGCACTCACACTCTTACAAGACTACTCTTTCTTCTCACTCTCACTTGCTTGCTTGCTTACAAGCTTGCTTGTTGATGGTGTGGATGCCTTCTCCTTTTATAGGCATGGATGGAACCTTGGAGAAGCATGGACACACCATGCTAGAGATATCTAGATAATTCCACTAACTTCCTAAGCTAGAATTATTTACACTAATCTTGCATGTTGGTGGAAACCTCACCATTCTTCTAGACTCTTCCACCAACTTAAGAAACAACATTCTAGTCATTTCTACAAAGTACTACTTTAACTTGGATAATCTAGCTAACCAACCTTAGTGAATGTTCTAGAATTCTTTATTCTAGATTTGTGTAGGTCCTTTAATGAGATGGGGTTGATTTCTTTAACATGCAATTAGTTTGTGATTTCTTTATTGCTTTTATTCTCTGTAATAACTTATCATTCCAGATGATTTGGGTCCATAAGCATTTTATTGGAAGAAAGCATGGGTGTATGTATGGTACATTGGCTGTCATCACAGCATGGGTGTATGTATGGTACATTGGCTGTCATCACCTTTACTTTTCCATGTTTTCTGATTGTCCTCACCTTTACTTTTCCATGTTTTCTGCTTGTCCTCACCTTTACTTTTCCTTTCTTTCTGCTTTTCTTTTCCTTGTTTTTCGGCTTCTGTTTCTTTTCCTTTCTTCCGCTCATTTATATGAGCTTTCCTTGTACTTGGTTTTACATAATACAAAATATAGACATTCAAAATTCAATACATTTAAGCATTATGTAGTGGTATCAATGCAATGGACTTCTTATTAGTAGTATATTTTTGTTACTGCAACAGAGAAAAAAGAAATGACTGGCTTGGCTATTGCGGTGTCCAGCAGGAAGTCTGGAGAGCGTGCTCTGTTACATGTAGGCTGGGAGTTAGGGTATGGGAAAGAAGGGAGCTTTTCTTTTCCGAATGTTCCACCATTGACAGATATATCATATGAAGTTGAGGTTATTGGATTTGACGAAACCAAAGAAGTAAGTTGCCCACTTGCCTTCAAATGTCTTCTCAAGTAGTTACCAATTGAAGTTTCAGAATCTCTTTTCCAGGGGTTTGCTCGGTAATATAGTAACATGTATATTTATGGGTTCTGCCTTTCATAGAGGAAAGCTCGTAATGACATGACTGTGGAGGAAAGGATTGGAGCAGCAGATAGAAGAAAGATGGATGGAAATGCTTTATTTAAAGAGGAAAACTTAGAGGAGGCAATGCAACTGTATGAAATGGTTACGCACTTGTAATTCTTACATTTTTTATTTATGGCTGATGAGCATTTTAATATTTCCTTTCTGACATGATTCTGGTGGGTTGTCTTAGGCTATAGCATATATGGGTGACGACTTCTTGTTCCAGTTGTTTGGGAAGTACAGGGACATGGCATTGGCTGTTGAAAATCCATGCCACCTTAACATGGCAGCGTCTTTTTAAAGTTCAAGCGTTGTGTAGTAGTCATTGGACAATGCAGCATTGTAAGTATGCTGCTATCACAAGAAAGTCCTCTAATTTCACGTGTTCAGCGGTTGTGCTATTCATCATTAGATACTAGAAAGTTGGGTTTGTAGGCTTATTTGGGAGTATTACTGCATCCCAACAAGTTTGAATCTTCATTCACTTTGGCCTGCTATTTTGGATTGCCGTGGAAAATGAAAATGCTCTTAGTATGGACCAGCGAAAAGTTTGTAGGCTCACCGACACCAATTCCTTTCAAACATTAAGTGAGGGAACTCACTTATGTAGAAGGATTGGTGCATGGTTATGGGGGATGTGGGATAATGGTCCCTCACAAGTTCCAACATTTAGATGCCAGTAGTTTTAGCCGGGAACGAAGATACAGTCATCAAATTTAGTGGTCTAAACTGTTAGCAGTGGTAGGGTCAGGAATTTACAATGATGGGGCCAAAAAATCGATCATGCTTTCATTTACGATTACCCATGATGTGTTCTCATATTTTGAAAACATTGTATCACAATAACATTATCAATAACATCAAATACATCATTCTCAATGTATACAATCAAACTATCATTTAATCATTCATCACTTGTCCTATTACGATGTGGATTATTCACAATAATCATCTCCGGAAAAGCTCTTTCAACAGAAGCAGTCACAATAGGTAAAATTTTTGTTGATTTTATTAGCAAGAGGGATACTGCCTATCCCTCTTTGTCTCCACCAACTTTTGTGCAAGACTACTAATTCCCTTCAACACAGAAATTTCATTATGCAAACGCATGTCATGGATATAATTTTTAAGTTCATCTTCAAGTAGTGCGCTCTGTATTTGGATAAAATTAGGTAAGACGAACTAACTAAACCACATAATATAAGTTTGATCATATTAACAACCATTGACTCAACCAAAACTACAAGCAAAAAAATAAAAATAAAAAAGAAAAAAGCCTAAGGTGGTAGATCAGATGCAACTCAGAAAATGGAAGACACGACCTGAACGTCAATCCCCAGTAGCCAAGGACAAAGGAAAAGAGAAGCGGATTAAGATTGAAGAGGATGCCATCTCTCGGCTCTTCGGGATGGCTCCTCTGGAGGGTCGTATCTATATGAAAGATCTTGGTAATCTTCTAACGGTTACATAGTTTTAGCAATATTCAAACTTACACCAAATCAATCTTTTGTCTTATGAGATGTAGATACTTGGCAAAATAGTTGCATTATTATTATTTGTTTTTTTTTTCTACCCTCCTTTTTGAAACTAGAAATTGAAAGAGATCTAATTTTATAAATTTGTACTGAAGATACAAATAAAATTGGACTGGTTGCTTCCATTTGGAAGTGGTGGGTGTGGAAACGTCCAGCTGTGGTTGTACAAATGATGCGGGTTATAATAGCGCGTGGGCCCAGGGAGTGGTTGGAGAGAGAACATGCGTTGGAAATCAAATTAAAGACACAACACAAGCTTCAGTAGAGCACTAGCTAATACTTTACTAGCTACTAGGGCACAAAAGTAGAGGAACAGAAAAGGACAGGAACAAATGGCTATACTTTGTGAAGGACCCAGCTGGCATTAAAAATCAACTTTCAATTATTAAGGCCAGCTGTAACATATTGACCATGTTCTCACTACGCATAACCGTATTGACCATTATCAGGTCTTTGTTTTTATTTTATACATTGAATGATGTGTGAGTGGCTGGAGGAGCCATCTTTCACTGTGCAAAACTATATTCCTAGTTACAATCTTCTACTTTAATTCACTTCACCTGGGTTTTTGCTCGTCCTGAATACAAGAAATGGCAGAAGGAGTTCTCTTCAATATTGCTGAACGGATCATTGTAAGGCTTGGCAACCGTGCTTTCCAACAGATTGGATCGATTTGGGGTGTCCAAGATGAGCTCAACAAGCTCAAGGAGACAGTTGCCGGATTCCAAGCTGTTCTTCTTGACGCTGAGCAAAAGCAAGCCAACAACAATGAAGTCAAACTGTGGCACCAAAGCGTAGAAGATGCAGTTTATGAAGCCGATGACGTGCTGGATGAGTTTAATACTCAAGTTCAGCGGAGACAAGTGATGCGTGGCAATACTAAGCTGTCAAATAAGGTATGCCTCTTTTTCTTTAGATCAAATCAACTTGCTTTCTGGCAAAAGACGAGTCATTAGATCAAAGATATTAACGAGAGGATTCGAGAGTTTCCATCTCGGAGAACATTTTTATGGTCACGTAAGCCCATTGATATTCACCTATTAGGAGTACAATAGGTCTCTCAATAACTCATAATTAGCTGCAATAAGTCTTCTACATTATTGTTTTGAATGTTTTATATAACTTACCGTTACAAAACTCTATTAACTTATTAATACAATTCTATCAAAATAATGATTGTGTCTACTCAAATTCTTACAGGTGCGCCTTTTCTTTTCTAGCTCAAATCAACTTGTTTTTGGGTTAGAGATGAGTCATAAGATAAAAGATATTAACAAGAGGCTTAGTGAGGTTGCATCCTATACACCCAGTGACTTAAACAATAATCGTGAAGATACAAGATTTATATCCAGAGAGAGGGTCACTTACTCATTTGTCCCTAAGGATAATATTATAGGGAGAGATGAAGATAAAATGGCAATTATCCAACTTTTGTTAGATCCCATCCCAACTGAGAATGTGTCAACCATTTCCATAGTTGGATTTGGAGGATTGGGGAAAACTGCACTTGCCCAACTCATATTCAACGATGAGGTGATTCAAAAGCATTTTGAGTTGAAAATATGGATATGTGTCTCTAATGTATTTGAGTTGGATATACTGGCTAAGAAAATCCTAAAAGTTGACAAGCTTGGTAAAGAGGAGCGTGATAAGGTGGACCAGCTTAATATGGATCGGCTGCAAAATGATCTCAGAAAAAAAGTAAATGGGAAGAAATACCTACTTGTGTTGGATGATGTGTGGAATGAGGATCAACATAAGTGGCTTAGCTTGATGGACTTGTTAAGGGGTGGTGGAGAAGGTAGTAGAATATTAATAACCACTTGTACTGAAATCGTTGCGATGGCATCACACACAACTAAACCGTACACCTTAAGGGGTTTGAATGAAGTGCAAAGTTGGTCTTTATTTAAGAAAATGGCTTTTAAAGATGGAAAAGAACCAGATAATTCAACAATTAAGGCAGTTGGGATGGAGGTTGCAAGAAAATGTCAGGGAGTTCCACTCGCTATAAGGACGATGGGTGGGATGTTGTGCACCAAACATCATGAAATAGAATGGCTTTATTTCAAAGAATGGAAACTTTCAAAAATAAGTCAAAGAGAAGATGGCATTTTCCCAACACTTAAACTAAGTTATGATGTGCTCCCATCACATTTGAAGCATTGTTTTGCTTATTGTAGCTTGTTCCCACCTGATTATGAGATCTCTGTACCAAGATTGATTAGACTTTGGGTGGCACAAGGGTTCATTGAGTCATTCGACGAAAACGAGTGTTTGGAGGATGTTGCGTTTGAATGTTACAGGGAATTGTTGTGCAGATCGTTTTTGCAAGAAGAAAAAACAGATGAGTTTGGTATAATAAGAAGTTGTAAAATGCACGATCTCATGAATGAACTCGCAATCTTAGTGTCGGGGGCTGGAAGTGCTGTAGTTGATTTGAACCGAAAGAATTTTCATGAAAAGCTTCGTCATGTATCTTTCAATTTTGATATTGATTTGTCGAAATGGGAAGTGCCAACATCCTTGCTAAAAGCAAGCAAGATACGAACCTTTCTTTTTCTTCGGCAACAAGCTTGGGGTGATCACCAAAGTTCCTCACGTAATGCATTTTATACTACAATTGTTTCAAATTTTAAGTCATTAAGGATGTTGAGTCTCAATAAATTAGACATTACAACATCACCTAATTGTCTTGGAAAAATGAAACATTTGAGATATCTTGATCTTAGTGAGAATTCCATGGAGAGACGGTAAGGACTGGGTGTAGGAGTTTTGAGACCCCTCTTGTCCCACATTGGGAAACAGTATTTTTTACTAGCCTTTATATAGGCTTATCCCTTCTTCTTAGTAATTAGAACTTGGACCATTTGGAAATGGCTTCAAGGCTTGAACTTTATGGTTGTGTGGATTAGGCTTCAATACAATATAGCCTAAATACAATTAATATTAATTAATCAAGACAAGGGCCTTGGACCTTGGGGCCTTGGAATTTAAAATTAATCAGATTCATTAATTTTAATTTTCGGATTAAGTTTTTAATTAATTTATTAATTAAAAACGTTTTGATTAAAAGACACAGCTATTAGAAAGAGTTGTATACTTTCAAATACACTAAACATGTATTTGAAAGGGTGTGAAACAGCCTATATATTTGCAATCACAGTATCCAAGTGAGATATTCTTTTCTTCCGTACGAAATTTCCAGAGAGTAGGCACACAAAGCAAATTCACTAGAATTCTAGAATCCAGTGCGGGTTGTAGAATTAGGTAGTTGAATTCTGGTCGAGCAGACGTTGTAGAACCATAAGCACAATAATGGGACGAAAATGCTGTTCGAAGGACATAACTTTTACGCTAGCCTCTACCTTCTGCGATCAAGTTAGTATCATTGATATTCTTATATTAGTTTCTGTATTTATTGTATAATTTCATTTTGCACATCAAGTATTTTTGGTTAATAAAATATTAGAATTTCAAGTTCTGTTTATTTCTGTTATTTCTGTTTATTTCTGAATTGTTCTCCAACACTGGACAATCCGTTTTGATAAATTTTGACACAGTTGACATGCAGCAAACTGCACTACAGACTTCTAGATTTACTGATAGAGGTTCCATGATTTGTTCTACAATTTGGAACAATATTCTAACTCTGATGGCCAATGGTGTTTTCTCCGCTTTCATGAGTGGCTTGACTAAAGCAATTTCCACTTTTACTTTATCTAGACATACAATTGATACTATGACGTTAGTTTGTCTAGTTGTCTCCGATTGCAACACTTGTGCTATAAAGTTTGTACTTGCAATTATTGTATCTTCTACTATATATTTTCTGGAGTACATGTTTACAAACACAATTGGTAGCCAAATGCTTCATGGACGAAAAATGCAGCACGCTTCTCCGTGGTGTGATGGCTTTCCTGTTATTATATGGGAGGTCTTCTTGATAGCTGCGTGCTGGATTTTAACAATGGCAGAAGAAGACTTCAGTTGGAACATCTTTGAAGGGAAACTCCTATCTAGTTGAGATCGCCCAAGCTGGTGCAAAATAGGAAGTTATCTTTGAAACTATGTTGGCAGAAGAAAATGTAGCTATCCCAATTGCTGCAATAAGATAACAGTTTTTTGGTGCCTTGACTATTGATCTACATGTTGATTTCTCACTGCCTTTCACTAGTAACCTTGATCCTTGGCCTGTATGGGATCCGGGAGATGCTTTAACTACCGTTATAAAGTTAATGCTCTGTTTTGAGTTCCAAGAGAACCATTTCAAGGTGCTCCCTCAATTCTTGGTTCTGCAGCTACACCCCGTAAATCCTGCAGTGCATCCTGTTGTGCCTTGGCTGATTATCTTCACCAACATACAAACCCACAGTTGAATAGTTTAAAATACAAGAAATAAAGACACCAAGAAATTTACGAGGTTCGGCAAAAACATGCCTACGTCCTCGGAGAGATATTGCTCTTCACTATGAGAAAAATAGTACAAGTTACACATGAGTTAAATCGACATAACCCAATCCCATAACCCTTGTACACCCACTCACAGAATTTTCCCAAGAGCCTCACTCTACCCCAAGAGTTCTTTCACAAGAGATCTTTCACTTTAGCTCTCTTGATTTCTCTCACCCATGCCCATGGTAGAGCCAAATGCTCACACCATCTCTTTTGGATGCTTTCCTTCTCTCACCCGTATCCTTATTTTGCCAAATGCTCTCTTTTTATGTTTTTCTTAATCCAAGCCTTCTCCCACAAAACATGACTTTGAAAAAGCCACAAAACATGGCTTTGAAAAAAACCACAAAACATGGCTTTGAAAAAGCCACAAAACATGGAGCAATTTAAGCCACAAAACAAGGAAACATTTGGCCATTATCCAACAATCTCCACCTTGGCCAAATTGTACCAAAGTCCATTGGCCTTACGTACCAGCATGCACACTCTGAATCAACCTCGTTGGTCCTGTTCCGATTCAGTTACTGCCAATGCATGTGCAGCTGCTGCAAGCTAAAAAATCACCATTTAGCTGCAGACAGGATCTCAACACATCCTCGTCTCCTCCAGCAGGTTTTCCTCATCTTCATTGTCTGCAACCTGGAAACTCGTCAGCGCGCCTATTTCCAGCAACAACCCATCGAGCCAGACAAAATTCCCACACTTCCTCCTCCCTCAGGACCTTCTCATCACCTGTGAATCCCATAGCTCCACTTGCTGCAAAACCCCTGCAACACTTGAGACTAAACATCACCAGGAAAAGTGTTGCTTCGAGTACCTAGAGGGCATACTCAAAGTCTTCCACCACAAACTTGCTAACCCGGCCTTGCACCCGTAGCACTGTGGACCCTTGCCTCCGGAACAGGATCTGAACCTGCTGTCTCTCTTAGATCCTCTTTCCAATTTTCTTCCACGATTTCAACCTTGAATAGCTTAAGCAGTCTTGTGCCCACCATCATCCATGGTCTCTTTTGTGTATCATTCCACACCAAAGAAGCTTGCACCTGCTCCAAACTTACTGTTTCTTTCCTTGCAGTAAAGTTTCACAAGGTTCTCGTACAAATCTGAAAGTGAGGTAAGAAGAAAGAGGCCTTTGTCTTCTTCCTCAACATCAACTTTCGCAGTTGATCCAAGCATCCCTAAACATGGCTTCCATTTCTTCAGGCTTCCATTACTCTCCTTTACCAAGAGCAAAACCGCCTCTCCCTTTAAACTGCTCAACTGAAAATTCCATGGTGAACAACAAATCTGGACCTCCCACAAACCAAAGCCCCCAACGATGCTCTGATACCAATTGTTGTGCCTTGGCTGATTATCTTCACCAACATACAAACCCACAGTTGAATAGTTTAAAATACAAGAAATAAAGACACCAAGAAATTTACGAGGTTCGGCAAAAACCTGCCTACGTCCTCGGAGAGATATTGCTCTTCACTATGAGAAAAATAGTACAAGTTACACATGAGTTAAATCGACATAACCCAATCCCATAACCCTTGTACACCCACTCACAGAATTTTCCCAAGAGCCTCACTCTACCCCAAGAGTTCTTTCACAAGAGATCTTTCACTTTAGCTCTCTTGATTTCTCTCACCCATGCCCATGGTAGAGCCAAATGCTCACACCATCTCTTTTGGATGCTTTCCTTCTCTCACCCGTATCCTTGTTTTGCCAAATGCTCTCTTTTTATGTTTTTCTTAATCCAAGCCTTCTCCCACAAAACATGACTTTGAAAAAGCCACAAAACATGGCTTTGAAAAAACCACAAAACATGGCTTTGAAAAAGCCACAAAACATGGAGCAATTTAAGCCACAAAACAAGCCACAAAACAAGGAAACATTTGGCCATTATCCAACACATCCTACTTGTCTACCACCACAGCCGCTGGCCACGGGAGTCAGAATTCTTCACCCTAGATGCACGCTTCACCCTTATCAGGTGCTCTCTGTCAAAAGGATTGAGGCCGATATATTCAATCTCCTTGCTGCCCTTACCTTTCTCCTTTGGTTCAGAAATGATGAAGTTGGAGCATGAGGAAATTGTGGTATTTTTGTTGTTGGGAGACCTGGAGTTCACAACCCACTCTCAAATGTCCCTTGTTGAGTTCTCAGATGGTGCTCAGGCTCGTGTTATGCTTGAACCTAGAGAAACTAAAGGCTTTACTCTAATTAGGATCGTTACAAATTAAGGATGACTCAAGCAACGATATTTACTCAATATGAGAAGTTTATACAAAGAGCTGGTTTTTATTCAAGTATTCATTCTTACATAGAATACACACATATCTAAAGGCCTAGGAGGAACTTTCCACAACCTCACCTAAAACCGTATGGAGACAAGAGGGATCGTTCTCTTTTGTTCGTTACATAAGATAAGGAGGAATCACCTCTACATCACAATCAACAATACTTTACGTCACGCTTAAACTATTCTAGATAAGATTCCTTACTTTACAACACATCGAAGTTATTCTAGTGGTGACAACTTATTGTCTAACTACATGATGTTGGATAATTGGTGTTAGAACAGTAAAATTGTAAATTATTAGCTAATGGAAAAATACATGATCATAAAGGTGAGAGGGTAAGAAAAGTATAGAATGCAAGAGAGTATTTTGAGTTGAGTGTTTAGACTGAGACTTTATTTCTAAGTATACATATTAATTAAAGCATTTTTCATGGCAAAAAGAGTTGAGTGGGGATATCTGCCCTCATTTGGCATATGATGCCTCCGTTTACGTAGAAATGTGTTAAATGAATAAGTCGTTACCATAAATATGTTTCTTAATATTCAAACCATTTATTTATTTCATCTATTTAGATACATAATCAAATTACGATTCGAAATAACTTTTTATAAAAATTCTTTTAATAAAAATTATTATAAAAATATACAATTATACATTAAATGGTTTTAGGATAATAAATGTCCCCGAGTTCAAAACAGCTAATCTTCTATGTTAAGTAAAAGGACAGGTGTCACAAGGATAGTGTAGGAAGAGGGTGGGCAAAGGCATTCTGGGCACATCCAATCTTCTCTTCCCGTCTGTATCTCATCATACATGTCACTCCCGCTTTTTCCTTTTTCTATTTTCCGTCTTCTGTTTGTTTCCCGGGAAAATTCCAAGGAAAACGAAACCCTTCCTAATTTTTGGTTTGGAATTCGAACGCAATTGCATTAAATTTTGCGCCTTTGATTTGGGAATTTGCCGAATTTTGAGAAGACTCGTTAGGCTGAGCAGCAAAGTCCACCGCTTGCTATGTTTACTCATACTTTTAGCCTCAACTTACACTCATTCAAATCTTTCAGCCACACTTGGTTTCTGAGCAAATATATGTCAAATCTTCGACTCTTAGTAGCTTTTTAGCTTCAAATATATGCCAAATTAACCTCATAAGTGGGTTTTCGAGTGATCGAGTTGGACTGAAGGAACACATGCAGATGTTTTCTTACCCTTTTCTACTTGGTTTCTTCAAGAACAATTCATCTTTAGGTCATTATCAAGCCGGAAACTTATTGTTTTTATTTACGAATTGATAAGATTTTTGGAGATAATTTGTGTATCGAGAAGGAATGCAATAGTTGGATACTATGACTACTGCTTCCAGTACACCGATTCATCATTCCTCCATCTTTTTTATGTTGAGTAACTCAGAAATCCTGTGTTCCAAAACTCGTGTAGTATAAGTGGGGATGGCAGCTATGTAGTCCCTGTATAATGTGCAGGGGAAGAAGATTGTCGTTCCCCTCTGTGTATGAGTGAATTATAATTCCTATAGGGTAGTACAATTCCTATAGGGTCGTTCCCATATATTATGGGGCACTATAATTCCTATAGGGTTGTACAATCCATGTGAGCCTTGGAAAGGGCCGTCACAGACTCACAGTGTAGACTACTACTCATCTTTTCATCTTGTTTGTAGGTCACCATGGTGAAAATGAAACAGTAACTGAAGATGCTACCCTCGTTCGTGGAGAACCTACTCAAGATGCTAATGGCCCTCCAAAAATTGATTCCAAGGCAGAAATCCTTCACGAGAAAGTTACAAAGCAAATCATTAAGGAAGGTCCTGGTCAAATACCATCCAAGTATTCAACATGCTTCTGTAAGTGTCAAGTGGTTTCCTTTTTGGCAGTGCTGTGCTGCGTGCATTAGTTGAAAACCCAATAATTGTTATGTGTGCATGTATATGTTAGCATAGGAGTAAGACATGAATGAGCTTGTGGCTTGCAAACAGACAAACACAACATCAACGTTCACAGAGTTGTGGATGTACCATTCATATAGGAGAATTAATTGTGCATGCATTAAAATTTATAAAAGGGATGCCTAAGATACATGTAGAAAGGTCTTGCAGTGAATTTTTACTCTGGTTCTTTCAATCCCTGAGTGGTTGGCATATGCGTGGGCATGGGCTGAAAGCATGGGACACAAGTTTGAAGGCACATGGGATGAACAACGACCACTTGAAATGATTTTAGGAAAAGGTATTAGCCTTGTTAAGTAGTCTGTTACTTTTGCTATATACAACATATATGCAAACAAGTTCTGTTCCTCGTTCAGTCTGCAATTAGTTTTGTCATTTCTTTATTGCTTTTACACTTTGTAAGTTCTTATCATTTCAGATGATTTGGGTCCATAAGCATTTAAGCATTACCTAGTGGTATTAAATGCAATGGACTTCTTATTAGTAGTATATTTTTGTTACTGCAACAGAGAGAAAAGAAATGACTGCCGTGGCTATTGGGGTGTCCAGCATGAAGTCTTGAGAGCATGCGCTATTACATGTAGGCTGGGAGTTAGGGTATGGGAAAGAAGGGAGCTTTTCTTTTCTAAATGTTCCACCAGTGGCAGATATATCATATGAAGTTGAGCTTATTGGATTTGATGAAACCAAAGAAGTAAGTTGCTCACTTGCTTTCAAATGTCTTCCCAACTAGTTACCAACGGAAGATTCAGAATCTCTCTACCAGGGATTTGCTTCGGTAATACAGTAACATGTATATTTATGGGTTCTGCCTTTCATAGGGGAAAGCTCGTAGTGACATGACTGTGGAGGAAAGGATTGGAGCAGCAGATAGAAGAAAGATGGATGGAAATGCTTTATTTAAAGAGACATGTCATTGACTGAGGAGGCAATGCACCAGTATGAAATGGTTACGCATCATGTTCCAGTTGTTTGGGAAGTACAGGGACATGTCATTGGCTGTTAAAAATCCATGCCACCTTAACATGGCAGCGTCTTTTATAAAGCTCAAGCGTTATGAAGAAGCCATTGGACAATGCAGTATTGTATCCTGCTATCACAAGAAAGTCATCAAATTTCATGTGTCCAGCGGTTGTGGTATTCATCATTAGATACTAGAAAGTTGGGTTTGTAGGCTTATTTGGGAGTATAACTGCATCTCAACAAGTTTGAATCTTCATTCACTTCAACCTGCTATTTTGGATTGCCGTATAAAATGAAAATGCTCTTGGTATGGACCAGCGAAAAGTTTGTAGGCTCACGAGCACCATTCTTCATTCAATAGTCGAATTTTAGTTCCTACGCGACTCATGATCTCTTTATTATGTTACTACCCACGCTTCATCCTGTTGTTCAAACTGTATGGCTGTTATAACTTAAACTTGTCAATGCAACTAATGTCTAATAATTGATTTTTCTGCGTTGTGTGGAGTCGGGTGATATTTACCTTTTTCATGAATACCCATAAATTGTCAATGCAACTAATATCTATTAATTGATTTTTCCGCTTCGCTTGGAGTTGGCAGATATTTAACTTTTCATGAATACCCTCAATTTGTCAATGCAACTGTGTTAACTGTAATGGATGAATGAATGCTCGCAGGTACTGGCAGAGGATGAAAATGACGTCAAGGCACTATTTAGGCGGGGAAAAGCCAAAACAGAGCTTCGGCAGACAGATGTTGCGCGGGAAGACTTTCTAAGGGCACGCAAATTTGCACCTCAATACAAAGCTATTGCAAGAGAGTTACGTTTGCTTGCTGAACACGACAAGGCTGTTTATCAGAAACAAAAAGAAATCTGCCAGGGAATTTTCGGACCAACCCCAGAACCTAAACCCAAAAGGGATAATTGGTTGATCATCTTTTGGCACTGGTTGTTGTCATTGTTCTGTCGTCTTCTTAGGCGCGAAAGGCATAAAGATGAGGAGTCAAAGATCCTAAGCTTTTGAACAATTGTATGATAAATGAGGAAATTCGTGTATTGAACTTGCTAATAAACAAAACTGAATTGTGACCCTGAAGGTTCACTCATTTACGTATCGGGAGGGAGTTTAGTGTTAGAACCAATCAAATAACAATATTGCACAGTTTATATTGAAATATATATTGCAGGGTGTAACTAACCAAATGTTTTTGGTCTGTTCCAAGATCCATCTTTGACATTTAATATATACCCAAATACATCTCAAGTCGAAGGCCCAAGATCCAAGATTTGGCCCAATTCCTTTCAAACAATAAGTGAGGGAACTCAGTTATAAAGAGGGATTGGTGTATGTTTATGGGGGATGTGGGATAATGGTCCCCCACAAGTTCCAACATTTAGATGCCAATAGTTTTAGCCAGGAACGAACAAACAGTGATCAAATTTAGTGGTGTAAATTGTTAGCAGTGGCGGAGTCATAAATTTATAATGATGGGGTCAAAAAATTGATCATGCTTCCATTTACGATTGCCCACGACGTGTTCTTATATTTTGAAAACATTGTATCACAACAACGATATCAATAAAATCAAATACATCATTCTCAATGTATACAACCATCATTTAACCATTCATCACCTATCTCATTACGATGTGGATTCTTCACAATAGTCATCACCAAAAAAGCTCTTTCAATAGAAGTAGTTGCAACAGGTCAAATTTGCAATCTCAGTGTCGGGGGTCAGAAGCGCCGTAGTTGATCTGAACCGAAAGAATTTTCATGAAAAGTTTCGTCACGTATCTTTCAATTTTTATATTGATTTGTCGAAATGGGAAGTGCCAACATCCTTGCTAAAAGCAAACAAGATACAAACTTTTCTTTTTCTTCAGCAACGACTTTGGCGTGATCAACAAAGTTCCTCACTTAATGCATTTTATACTGCAATTGTTTCAAGTTTTAAGTCATTACGGATGTTGAGTCTCAATACATTAAGAATTACAACATTACCTAATTATCTTAAAAAAGTGAAACATTTGAGATATCTTGATCTTAGTGGTAATCTGATGGAGAGACTTCCAGATTGGAAAGTTGGACTTTCGAATTTGGAAACACTAGATCTCAGTGGTGTGATAGGCTTGTGGAATTGCCTAGAGACATTAAAAAAATGATCAACTTAAGGCATCTCATGTTGAATGGGTGTGGTAGATGACGAAACACATTGAATATATTTGTTTTGAGCGAAAGCAATTGTTTGGGGACGGGCGGTAGTGCTGGTCTTGGTGAGCTGGGGAGCCTTAAGGAATTAAGGGGAGAGTTAGCCATAAGGAATTTGAGGCACGAGAAAGATGTGGTGTCAGAATCAAATGTTGGTACACCTCTCAAGGACAAACAGCATCTCCATTCGTTGGAATTATTCTGGAAATATAGAGAAGATGTAAATGCAGTTGAGGAGGATATTATAAAGTCAATGGAAGTATTGCAACCCTATTCAAATCTAAAGCAGTTGACAGTGTGTTTCAATAGTGGTGTGAGATTTGCGAGTTGGTTTTCTTCTCTCATAAATATTGTTAATCTCACAATGTGGGATTGTAAGAGATGCCAACATCTTCCACCCTTGGATCATTTCCCTTCCCTTAAGTTTCTTAGACTTCATGGGTTGGAGAAGTTGGAGTACATATCAGAGAATGAGAGCAGTAATAGTATGCGTGATGAGATGATGAGGATCTCATTCTTCCCCTCCCTGGAGGACCTCTATATAGCAGATTGCCCTGTTCTGAAGGGATGGTGGAGGGCGCACACTCATAACACTGCTTCTTCTTCTTCTTCTTCTTCGTCAACGGAAAATATGCCGTTGCCTTCTTTTCCCCGTCTTTCTATCTTGACCATCCTGGAGTGTCCTAATCTAACTTCACTGCCAGAAGGGACTCGTGGACTCCCCTGTTTAAATAGATTGGAAATATATAGGTTCCCCACGTTAAGCGAAAGGTGCAAGAAAGAAACAGGTGAGGACTGGCCTGAGATTGCTCACATCCCATACATTGCCAACAAAAGGAACAAGAAAAATAATATTTCTTCTTAGTTCAAATTGAAATTTTATAACCGAAAATCACGCCTAAGGTTAATTTTTTTTCTTTATTCATTATATTTGGTTCGGAAGATCTGGATAGAAAGGAGAGAGAGATGATGATGATGATAAACCTATCTTTTGGTGTGTGAGTTTAATTTTAAGGATTTTCTGATTTAGACTCGCTCAAACTCACAACAGAGAACTAGAAATATGATGATACATTTAATAAAGGTAGATAGTGTTTCTACAGAACAGAAGTTGCTTCTGTGGATGAAAATTCTTATTTATGACCAATGAAGCTTTCATCGATCATAAAAAAAAAAAAAATAAAGATAGATAGTGAACTTATTATACACATGTATTCTCATATAATTTGATGTACAAATATATTTGAGCGACATTGTAATTTAATATAAATAACAAAGAAGAGAATTCGAACTAACTTGTAGAGAGGGAGGGATGCACGCCTATTCTAGCCAACTTGGCTCGCTAAAGTCTAACTTGATGTGCCAACATAAAATTTAAACATTACCAAAACTAGTCTTTTTATTTTGGATTTAGGTATGAAGCGATGACAGAATAAAAGCTTGGCATCATTGAGTGAAGCATAACAGAGACAAGGAGTGGTATTCACTTGGTATCTTTGCCTTCAACAATGGGGTTATACAAGTACCGCATGGACTAGTGGATGATGAGAACAAATTGCTCTAACAATCTATGTGAACAATCGTGGGTAGGAACGATTTTGTGCAATGGGAAATGTGATCAAGGAGGGAGAGTCCGATATAAAGGCCTATTGTGGGATAAGAGGAGAAAACTAACGAATGGTAGACGAGCTATGAGTGAGGTACTGGCTTATGCATGCTTAATTCTTTTTCACGCCTTGCTTAATTTGTTTTTTCCTTTTTTACTTCTGTAGTTGGAACAATTTGTTTA